>NC_142595.1:54403758-54566258 GCF_965207765.1 Zootoca vivipara
TTTCCCCTGCCCTCTCCCATCAGATGTTTCCCATCTCTTCTGGCTGTTGGACAACTTTTTGATATATTTATACAGCTTGTAAAAGTTGGACACGACTAAACAACTAAACAACAAAAAATATAGGATGATCTGTTTGTGGAGTTTTTGTGGGTTGGTAGGTAGGTAGAACTAAATGACTAAACAACAACAAGGTAGGTAGGTAGGTAGAACGTTGGCTGAGTTTGGTGTGTAAATAAAAGCAGCAATACTCTGCAAGAATACTCTTTCTCAAAGACTCTATTGTGCCAACTAGGGTTCGAGGACTAGGCAAAGGAGTAAAAAAGGAGGTCAGAACCTTTTCTTTTTCAAACACTGACATGTTATGAGGTTGTAATGAGGATAAAGAGGATAACTATTTATGCCATCTTGAGCTGCTTGCAGAAAAGTTTGGTATAAATGCAATAAATAAAATTTAATAAATAAATGCAGAACCTTAACACCAGGCCCTGGTCACAGCATCTCTCAGCGGTATAAAGCACATCCCTCAACCCTACCCCCGAATTCCTCGGTTAGTGAAATTTGAGACAAAGGGGATGAATGATTGCCAAGGCAAGTCTAAAACTTTTTCTTTCTGGAAGCATTTTGACAAGATTAGCAAGCTATCATAAGAGGTTTCTCACACCTACAACCATTCACCCTGCACACTTTATGCACAAAGTTTCACACACTTACATAACAACCAAAACAAATTGATTTACGAGGGAGGTGGAGACATTTTTCATTTTTAAAAAATAACATTTTAACAGTTTCATTACTTACCGTAGTTTTTGTTCCATAAGACGCACTTTTTTTCCTTCTAAAAAGTAAGAGGAAATGTCTGTGCATCTTATGGAGCGAATGCGTGGTCCCTGGGGCCGAATTGCCCAGGGGCTAAAGGCAGATTGTGTATCATGCAGCAGAGGTGCCTAGAATTAACTACTTGTGGTAATGTGTATGATTAAGCAGCAGCAATGTATTAAACTTCTGTGAAGGCTGTCCAGTGTCGACTCCCCCTCCACCCAGAGGTTCATCAGGAGGTACAAAAAAGGAACAAAAAACCTGGAGATTTAATGACACTCTGAGGTTTAACCCTTGGTGGTTTCACAACTAAGGCACAAAAAGTAAACCACAAACCCTTTGCAGAGAAACTTTAAAACTGCACTCTTTATCCAACCAAGGCTCAGGTAGACCTTTCTCACCAAAAATGGCTATCACCCACTAAGCCACTTCTAAGATTTACGGTAACTTCCCCATGGGGAATCAATACCAAGTTGTCCTGCCTACCGGTAACTATTCCCACTCATATAGTTCAAACTCCCCAACTGTCCCTATTGAGGGTTCATGGGCATACCCAGGAACAAATCTGGGGGGGGGGGGGACAAGCCATGGTCGTCCAGGTTGTGACATTTCAGCATGGAAAAGGCGAATGAAACCAAAAGTTTATTATATATAATTATAGCAGTGTTTTATTACGGTAGTTAAAAAGGTAAAGGGACCCCTGACCATTAGGTCCAGTCGTGACTGACTCTGGGGTTGCGCGCTCATCTCGCATGATTGGCCGAGGGAGCCGGCGTATGTCAGGAGATTCAGTTCCACCTTAAGACTTAGGCATGTTGCTGCTGATATATGTCACATGTCTAGGTATATCCGTTTGGACTTTTACTTTCAGTTCTGTTCTGAGTACTGGTTCTGAACTATTTGATCTGATGGAAGAGAGAAAGCATCGTTCGCTCTCTCTTCATGCTGTAATATAGCTGTAAATAAACCACTTTAAAATGCCTCTCTGCTGCCTTATCATCTCTGCTGAAACTGCGTGGGCATCTCTGCTGATTACGTGCTCAGGTTGCTGAGACCCTGAGTCGTGTTCCATGGGAATCACCGGGACTGTGGCGAAGAGGGAGCTGCCGGCTGGACCTCCCAATGGTGAAATCCCAACAAAAGGGTTCCGGGCCCAGAAGTACAAGGGTCGTCAAGCCCAGAGGAGATGGTTGGTGGTCTCTGGACCAGCCAGTTATGGATCCAGGAGCAGGCAGTGTGTTCCGAATGCGGCTGATCAGTGCAGAAAACATCGGAGCATTTGAGAGGAATGTGTGGAGAGTGAAAGGCAGCAAAATGTTTATTCAGCAAGCTGCTGGCTGCTGCCGGAGAAAGCTTTGAAACAGACAGTCGTAAACCTGTCCCAGTGATTAATTGACTGAGATAGAGCTGGAGCGGAGGCATTTTTCCAAAGTGATTGCCTGTAACGGGTGGCTGGAAAAATGGAGAATATGCTTGGAAGCTCTAACCAGATAATTCTTCTGGGTGGGACTAATTATCATACATGGAAAATATATGTAGAAGGCAAGTTAAGACTTGCAAAGCTCTGGCATGTGATTGAAGATAACCCCCCCCCCCCACGCCAGTAACTCATGCTTGGGCTCAATGTGATTCACAAGCTCGTGGTTTGATTATTGGATGTGTCTCAGCTACAGAATTAATTACCCTTGCTGGAAAAGCGTCTGTGAAACTAATGTGGGAGGGACTACGTGAAGTTCATGAACGCAAACAGGCAGGGTCAGTTCTATTGTTTTTTCGGACTCTGCACAACATGAAACTCCAGCCGGGAGGTGATTTACGTGCCCACATTCTTGAAATGCAGCGGCTGAGGGAGGAACTGGTGAATCGTGAATTTGTTTTGCCAGAAGCTGTGTTTGCAGTGTTGATTCTGGACTCTTTAGACCACAGCTTTGATGCCATTGCTAGCCAGTTAGCAGCCCTCCCCACAAGAGATTTAACAGCAGCTAGAGTAATTGCTGTATTGCAAAATGAGTGGGATCGGAGGAGAGCTGAGGGCGCCAGTTGCAAATCACAGGAGCCAGCTGCTACGTGCCAATCTCAAGCTGATAACGCTAGAGCCTTCACGATCAGGTGCTATGGTTGCGGAAGTCTGGGTCACGTAAAGTGAAACTGCAGAAAGAAGCAAGATAAGCAAAGACCGACAGCTGCTGCAAATTTCAAAGGCAAACAAGGAAAGGGGGGTAGCAGCGGTGGAAAGCAGCCAAATGGACAGCGTAAAGCTATGCTGGCTAAGAAAACAGCAACTTCAAAGGCTAAGAACTTCTTTGTTGTCAATTCTGGTGCCACGAACCACATCTGCCGAGACCGAGATCTTTTTGTTTCATTTCAAGCCTTTAAGGGGAAGATTTTACAGGCAGGTGGATCATCTTTGGACATTCAAGGAACTGGGACAATTGTATTAGAATCTCTAAACCTAGAGATTGCTGATGTGCTTTATGTGCCAAAAGCAAAGGATAATTTACTTTCAGTTCCACAGCTGGACAGAAAGCGTTTTCACATCTCTTTCAGGAATGGCATTGCCATTATCACTAAGAACAATGAAGAATACATACGTGCTGAAAAGGTTGATGAACTGTTTTTGATGACTTTTGATGATGTAAAAGTGTCTGACGGTGAACCTGATGAAAATGTTGCTTATGTTGCTAACACAACTAATAGGCCTCTTCATGCAGGTTGTATTCACGAATAACATCGTATTTTTGGACACTTAGGCTGGCAAGCAGTGTCCAAGATGCCCAAGGTTGTGCAGGGCCTGAAGCTTAAACCCTGCAAGTATCATATGAAGTGTGTTTCCTGTGCACAACATAAGGTAAAAGTTGCACCCAAAGGGAAAGTGTCTGGGAGGAAGGCAACCCAGCCTTATCAGGTGGTCCATGCAGACCTGGTAGGTCCACTTTCACCATCTGTGAGTGGATCTAGGTATTTTATGATCCTAATAGACTCCTACACCAGATATGTTCACGTGTTTGTGCTAAAACAGAAATCAGATGCCTTTTTAAAGTTCAAGGGTTTCTGTGCATGGCTTGAAAATGCCAGGGGCCAAAAGATAAAGTGCCTATTCAGTGACAATGGAGGGGAGTTCACTTCTCATGAATTTGTAGCTTTTCTGTCTGAGAAGGGAATTCAACACGATCTGGCATGCCCCAGAAGTCCTTGGGAAAATGGTTTGTGTGAAAGGGCTGGACAAACTTTACAGCAGGGACTTAAAACCTTGCTGCATGATGCCAATTTGCCAGAACAGTATTGAGCCGAAGCACTATCTAATTTTGTTTACACTCTTAATCGCAGGTGGCATTCAGCGATTGAGTGTACCCCTTATGAGAAGATGTTTGGCAAACAGCCTTACATCAAACACATGAGGATCTTTGGATCTGACATGTGGGTAAACACCCCACAAAGTGGTAAGCTGGGGACACGAGGTGAACCTGGTATATTCTTGGGATACGAAAATGGAGCGTATAGAGTGTTGATGAAAAACACTCAAACTGTAAGAATCACCAAGAGTGTCCAGTGCAATCCCAAATGGGGGAAAAATGTGGGGATTTTTCAGATTCATCCTGTTGATGAAGATGAAGAAGAAGCACAAGCTGAGGATGATGATGAGCAGGATTCTGATTCTGATTCAGTAAGAGGCGCAGGTGCACTATCGGCATCTGATAGTGACACTGCAGATTATTTAAGTGCAAAAGCCTCAATCAGACCATCAGATGCGTCTGACACTGAACTAGAAGAACCTCTGTTCACCATTGGTCGCTTTTCTCCTAAAAAGGAGGAGTTAAGTAAAGATGAAGAACGGACTGTTCGAAGGTCCGAGAGGGCCACAAAGGGGAAACCGCCCAAGAGATATGCTGACGAATATGCAAAGACAGCTGTTGCTGTTCTTGGTACCTCTGAAAAAATCTTTGAACCTGCGAGTTTCCAAGAGGTTCAGGAATTGAACCCTAAGCAGGCTCAGCCATGGCTGGAAGCCATGAAGGCTGAAATTGACTCCTTAGATAGAAATCAAACCTGGGAGCTAGTTCCAGTTGTCCCGGGAATGAGACTTGTTGACAGCAAGTGGGTGTTTAAAGCCAAGACTAACCAGAATGGAAAGATTATGAGACACAAAGCAAGGTTGGTCGCCAGAGGATTTTCGCAGGTACCGGGGGAGGACTTTCACCAAGTCTTTGCTCCTACCGTGAAATACGAGACGGTGAGACTCATGCTTAAATTTGCGTCTGAACAAAAGTTTCAGGTCTCCCATTATGATATTGATACAGCTTTTTTATACGGGTTTTGCAGGAAGATATATTTTTACTGCCCCCTGCTGGTGTGGATGTACCAAAGGGAATGGTATGCAAACTAAAGAAATCACTGTATGGGCTCAAACAGAGTGCCAGGTGTTGGAACACCAAACTTACAGAAACATTGCTTTCCTTAGGATTTAAGCAAGGTATCGCTGATCCGTGTGTATTTGTCAAACAAGAGGGGGAGCAAAAACTGTATTGTATTTGTTTTGTTGATGATTTGCTGTTCTTCTGGAAGAACAAAGAGTTGTACCAGAGTACACTTGCTCAGTTGAAGGAACACTTCAATATGAAAGACCTAGGTGAGGTTTCCAATTATCTTTCTCTACAGGTTGAGAGAAACAAAGAAGGTACTTTTCTGGTACACCAAACTCAAAAGATTACTGATGTGCTGAACAAATTGAATTTAATTGATGCAAATCCTGTTGACACACCTATGGTACAAGGTTATAAAGTAGATGATGATGCAGAACCATTTACCGACACTACACTGTATAGATGTGTGTTAGGTAAGTTAAACTTCATCGCAAGAGTTTCAAGACCTGACATTGCTGTTAGCTGTAATTTGCTGAGCAGACGTGTCAACAATCTTACTGTTCAGGATTGGCGTGTTTTGAAATGCATTTGTAGGTACTTAAAAGGAACCATGCACTACAGATTGCGTTTCACAAGTCAAAAGACTGGAGGTCTGGAAATCTTCGCAGATGCAAGTTTTGGTAGTGATGTCACAGATAGCAAAAGCACTTCAGGTGTTTGTTATGTATACAACCATTGTCTTTTTGATTGGATGTGCAGGAAACAGACAACCGTTTGTCAGAGTTCCTGTGAAGCAGAGCTCAACGCTCTCTCACTCTCCTTAATGGATTGTGAATGGTTGTTGCAACTGTTCAAGGATATTGGAGTCAATGTGTCTTGTCCTATTCAGGTATATCAAGACAATCAGTCCTGTTTAGCTTTGCTAGCATCCGAGAGTTGCAAGCAGAGGACCAAATATTTGCAGATAAAATTACATCGTGCAAGGGAATGCATAAAGAAAGGACTGGTCCAAATATCATACATGCCAGGTAATGAAATTCCGGCTGATATGTTGTCCAAGGTTGTAAATAAAGAACAGTTGCACAGTTATATGCAAAAGCTACAGTTTGGAACTGCTGAGCTTAATAATAATTTTAATAATAATTTATTATTTATACCCCGCCCATCTGGCCGGGTTCCCCCAGCCACTCTGGGCGGCTTCCAACAAAACAGAAATTCTAAAATACAGAAATCCATCAAACATTAAAATACAGAAATCCATTAAACATTAAAAGCTTCCCTAAACAGGGCTGCCTTGAGATGCCTTCTAAAGGTCTGGTAATTGTTGTTCTCTTTGACCTCTAGTGGGAGGGCATTCCACAGGGTGGGTGCCACTACCGAGAAGGCCCTCTGCCTGGTTCCCTGTAACTTGGCTTCTCGTAGCGAGGGAACCGCCAGAAGGCCCTCGGAGCTGGACCTCAGTGTCCGGGCAGAACGATGGAGGTGGAGACGCTCCTTCAGGTATACCGGACCGAGGCCGTTTAGGGCTTTAAAGGTCAACACCAACACTTTGAATTGTGCTCGGAAACGTACTGGGAGCCAATGTAGGTCTTTCAGGACCGGTGTTATGTGGTCTCGGCGGCCGCTCCCAGTCACCAGTCTAGCTGCCGCATTCTGGATTAGTTGTAGTTTCCGGGTCACCTTCAAAGGTAGCCCCACGTAGAGCGCATTGCAGTAGTCCAAGCGAGAGATAACTAGAGCATGCACCACTCTGGAGAGACAGTCAGTGGGCAGGTAGGGACTCAGCCTGCGTACCAGATGGAGCTGATAAACAGCTGCCCTGGACACGGAGTTGACCTGTGCCTCCATGGACAGCTGTGAGTCTAAGATGACTCCCAGGCTGCGCACCTGGTCTTTCAGGGGCACAGTTACCCCATTCAGGACCAGGGAGTCCTCCACACCCGCCCGCCTCCTGTCCCCCACAAACAGTACTTCTGTCTTGTCAGGATTCAATCTCAATCTGTTAGCCGCCATCCATCCTCCAACCGCCTCCAAGCACTCACACAGGACCTTCGCCGCCTTCACTGGTTCTGATTTAAAAGAGAGGTAGAGCTGGGTATCATCAGCATACTGATGGACACCCAGCCCAAACCCCCTGATGATCTCTCCCAGCGGCTGCATATAGATGTTAAAAAGCATGGGGGAGAGGACAGAACCCTGAGGCACCCCACAAGTGAGAGCCCAGGGGTCTGAACACTCATCCCCCACCACCACTTTCTGAACACGGCCCAGGAGGAAGGAGCGGAACCACTGCATGACAGTGCCCCCAGCTCCCAAGCCCTCTAGACGGTCCAGAAGGATGTTATGGTCGAAGGTGTCAAAAGCCGCTGAGAGATCCAGCAGAACAAGGAAACAGCTCTTACCTTTGTCCCTAGCCCGCCGGAGATCATCGACCAGTGCGACCAAGGCAGTTTCAGTCCCATGATGAGGCCTGAATCCTGACTGGAAGGGATCCAAATGGTCCGCTTCTTCCAGGCGTGCCTGAAGTTGTTCAGCAACCACTCGCTCAATCACCTTGCCCAAGAATGGAAGATTTGAGACTGGGCGATAGTTGGCCATATTGGCCGGATCTAAAGATGTTTTTTTAAGAAGCGGTTTAATAACCGCCTCTTTCAGCGGGTCTGGGAAGGCTCCCTCACGGAGAGAAGCATTTACCAACCCGCGAAGCCCATCGCCCAGCCCTTCCCGGCTAGCTTTTATAAGCCAGGATGGGCAAGGATCAAGGAGACAGGTGGTTGGTTTCACTCGTCGAAGCAGCCTGTCCACATCCTCGGAGGTAACAGATTGAAATTGATCCCACAAAACTTGACTAGACAGGACTCTAGCACTCCCCTGCCCCGGCCCTGCTCCCACGGTGGAGTCTACCTCTTCCCGAATCTGAGCGACTTTATCTGCAAAAAACTTTGCAAAATCATTGCAGGAGATCATGTGGCCCGTACTGGGCCCGGATGGAGCAGGTGGTTCCGCTAAATTGCGAACCACCTGGAAAAGTCTCCTGCTGCTGTTTTCTGCAGATGCGATGGAGACGGTGAAGAAGGTCCTCTTCGCCGCCGCCATTGCCACTTGGTAGGCTCGAAGTTGAGCTCTAGCCCGTGTCCGGTCTGATTCAAAATGAGTTTTCCGCCACCGGCGCTCTAGCCGTCTCAATGACTGTTTCATCGCCCTCAGCGCCGGGGAAAACCACGGGGCTGTCCGGGCTCCATGCAATCTGAGAGGTTTCACAGAATGGGGGAGTGATGTCAGGAGATTCAGTTCCACCTTAGGCATGTTGCTGCTGATATATGTCACATGTCTAGGTATATCCGTTTGGACTTTTACTTTCAGTTCTGTTCTGAGTACTGGTTCTGAACTGTTTGATCTGATGGAAGAGAGAAAGCATCGTTCGCTCTCTCTTCATGCTGTAATATAGCTGTAAATAAACCACTTTAAAATGCCTCTCTGCTGCCTTATCATCTCCGCTGAAACTGCGTGGGCATCTCTGCTGATTGCGTGCTCAGGTTGCTGAGACCCTGAGTCGTGTTCCATGGGAATCACCGGGACTGTGGCGAAGAGGGAGCTGCCGGCTGGACCTCCCAATGGTGAAATCCCAACAGCGTATAGCTTCCAGGTCATGTGGCCAGCATGACAAAGCTGCTTCTGGCAAACCAGAGCAGCACATGGAAACGCAGTTTACCTTCCCGCTATAGCGGTTCCTATTTATCTACTTGCATTTTGACGTGCTTTCGAACTGCTAGGTTGGCAGGAGCTGGGACCGAGCAACGGGAGCTCACCCCATCACAGGGATTCGAACTGCCGACCTTCTGATCAGCAAGCCCTAGGCTCAGTGGTTTAACCACAGCGCCACCTGGGTCCCTATTATGGTAGTTATACAGTAGTTATTACAATTATTTGCTTGAATTTTTTAAAATTTCTATTCTAATTACATGTCTTATAGTAATATCATTTTTCTTGGGTTTGAAGAAAATGCTGAGGTTTGTTTGGTGCGGCCTTTTTACGTACCTGGACTAAACAAACCGGCAGTTGTGTGGTATAGTAATGCATATACAGTCCTGCCACCATGTACACTGGTTAAAGCAGACTACTGTGCTACACAAACTCTTCACAAAAATGAATTCAATAACCACATCTTTTAAAGATGTAGGAAAATTAAGGAGTACTCTCACTGGAGGAGAGTATGGTAGGGTGCCCCTCTTTCCCTCAGAAAATGTTGAAGATTATGGTGTTAAGCGACCCCCAAGCTACATCTGCTCCTAGTGGTCATCTAGTCCCACCCCCTGTAATGCAAGAACATGCACCTGTCCCATATGGGGATTGGGCCTGCAAAAATTTGGCTTTATCAGCACTACTATCCTGCCAACCAATAATATGCAGCTTGCCCAAATGGGGATTGAACCTGCATCATAGGGGTTATCAGCACTATTATCCTGTCAACCCAGGAATAGTACCTCAAAGTTTTGATGGGACCCTGGGGGTCATCTAGTCCAACCCCCTGTAACGCAATAATATGCAGCTTTCTCATATGGGGATAGAACCTGCAACCTTGGCATTAATAGCACTACTATTCTGCCCATAAAAGTACCTCAGAGATCGAGGGGGGTCCTAGTGGTCATCTAGTCCAACCCCCTGTAATGCAATAATATGTGGCTCTCCCTTATGGGGATTGAACCTACAAGTTTCATAAAGAAGATCCCCAATCCTACTTAGAGATGCCAGGGACCTTCTGCATGCAAAGCAGGCTATCTTCACTGTGGTACGGCTCTAAGATTAGGTTAAGTAATTAGGCCAAAGGTCATTTAGTAATCTCGACAATTTACTGGAGATTTGAAGAATATAATTTATTATTGATTGATTTTTTATTTATTTATTTTCTATAAAATAAGGTGTTTTACACTCAGCCTTCCCTACACGCAGAACACACCAAACACAGTAACAGCATAGCCCACACACAACAGTAAAACAACACACACATCCCTCAGTTCAGTCTCACGCACTCAATCACTCAAACCTCAGAGTGGAGAAGAGCCAGGAATTTAAACAGCAGAGGTACCGGTAAAAGGACCCTGAAAACACCAACCCCAGAGCTAGTTCAGCTTGCGGCAGGACAGCAACCCAAGAATCTAAACCGCACAGGGAGGAAAATGTGGGGCTAGCAGGGGTGAAAGAGCAATTGCCAAGAGGCTATGCACAAAGAGAGGGTATTGCACGGGGATCAGGTAAACAAAGAAACTGGGATTAGGGTAATTTAGCTGCTGGCTAGAAACTGCCAAGCCCTTAAGCAGCAGCTCAGCCCAACACAAGACTGCACAGCGATCAGGGAAACAAATAAACTAGGATTAGAGTGATTTAGCTGCTGGCTAGAAAGGGACTTAGAGGGAACCTTTAGGATGCAAAAACCAACAGAGGGGACCCAGCAATCCTTCCCTGTCCCAGGAAATGGTCCACACTGAGGATGAACACTGCAACTCCGCTCGCTGCGCAGGAGCTTTTCCCTTTTTTTGCTTCTCTAGGGAGGGGCATATGCCCCCCCTGCCCCATGCTGGGTACGCCCATGTCTCCAGGTAGAGCTGGGAATGCCCCCTGCCTGAAACCCTAGACAGCTGCTGCCAGTCAGTGTGGACAACACTGATCTAGATGGACCAATCATCTGACTCAGTATAAAGCAGCTTCCTATGTTCCTAAGGAAAGAGATTCAGAGTGAAAAAATAGAGGGAGACCAGTTCTCCAAAACAAAGAAGTGAGCTATAAAGGGACATTTATATTTTATTGATGTACAGTCGTACCTTGGAAGTCAAACAGAATCTGTTCTGGAAGTCAAACAGAATCTGTTCTGGAAGTCCATTCGACTTCCGAAACGTTTGGAAACAAAAGTACGGCTTCTGATTGGCTGCAGGAAGCTCCTGCAGCCAATCAGAAGCCGTGGAAGCCCCGTTGGATGTTCGGCTTCCAAAAGAACGTTCGAAAACTGGAACACTCACTTCTGGGTTTTGATCGTTTGGGAGCCAAAATGTTTGAGAACTAGGCTGTTCGGAAACCAAGGTGCGACTGTATTGCAATTATATTTTCCTCCAAGGGGTTCAAGGTGGCATGTGTGGTTCTCCCCCTCATCACATGAGGTAGGTTAGGTGGAGAGGCAGTGACTGGCCCAAGGTCACCCAGTGAGCATCATGGCCAAGTGGCGATTAGAACCCTGGTCTTGCAGATCCTAGTCTGACAGTCCCAACAGAGGCCAGATTGATCTTCACTTGCTTTTGTTCTTACTTGAAGAGTATTTGATGACTCTTGTTCCTTTGGGAGAAGAATGGAGGCAGGCTGTTGGTTCTCCTGGGACAACACCTTGTGCACTCCACTTTTAGATTTTGTTGTTGTTGGTGGTGGTCATTTAGTCATGTCCAACTCTTTGTGACCCCATGAACCAGAGTACGCCAGGCACTCCTGTCTTCCACTGCCTCCTGCAGTTTGGTCAGACTTGTGTTGGTAGTAGCTTCGAGAACACTGCCCAACCATCTCGTCCTCTGTCGTCCCCTTCTCCTTGTGCCCTCAATCTTTCCTGTTTTCTTTTCCCAATTCCCAAGCAGAGACAATATGCAAGTGTGGTGTCAGCTCCCTTAAAAAATGTCAACAACTCTGGGAAATGGGGGGGGGGCGCGCCGGAGGGATCTTCGCACCATGGCGCTGGATAGGCTTAAGACAGCCCTGCTGCGTGCTGCGCCCGCCCGCCTGCTGCACCGATGGGTTTGGGCGATGACATAGGCAAACAAGCATCAATGGCTGTTCCGGAAGAAGACTGCTAGCTGGATGGCAGTTTCCTGGGAAAGCCCCCTTTCCTTAAAGGTTAGGTTCCAAGTTATCCTCCCTCCTACAGTTCTCTGGTCTATAAACCCAGGCAGGATGAGAGGAACCAGGAGGAACAGGGTGGTCCTCAACTTGTAATTCAAAATTTGGCCAGCAGGCCGGGAGCCTCAGGTCTAGGAGCTGAGCGTGGCCCCTCTAGATCCTTTGGCTCCCTTCCCAACCTCCAAAAGAGTAGAGGACTGCCCCCTCCCCTTGGGTGTGTGTGGACATTGGCCACGCCCCCTGGGGATCCCGGCCACGTCATCCCCAGCCAGCCAATCGGGCCCCTTTTAAACTTGCCCCCCCCCCCGATTTGATCCTGGCTATGCCTATGCACACCTCTGTAATATTCTGTGTGTATTACTGTTCATTAGCCAGCTTGAGCATCTTTGGAGTGAGAGGTAGGATAGATTTATTTATTTATTTTAAAAAAACTTGAGAAACAATTTGGTAATTTTAGACTCTGCATTTACTGGCCTTCCAGCATGGGCGTAGCCAGGATTTTTTGGGGGGGGGAGCAGAATTAACATGATTGGTCAGTTCAATTCAACACCTTTATTGGCATATATATAACAATAAAATCATATAAACCATCTATATATAATATAATTCTGAGACATACAATGAAAAGGGGAGAAGGAAAAGGGATAAGGAGTCCTCGGCGGTCACTATATTGTACAAAAAGATGTGGGACTCTGGCTTGGGTGCTGTACCTTTGAACGCTGCACAACTGGTGAGCATTCAGCACAGATACTACATTTCCCCTGTGTGAACACATAGTGAAGAGGAAATCTTTACATGTTGAATTTCTGCCTGTTAAGAAGCGTCAAGTACAGGCAGACACTCTGGATTCAAATAACCACCATTCCTAAGAAATGTAAAATTCTGATCTCCAGCTATGAAGTGTGTGTCTGGCCTAATTTGGATACAGGAGAACGAATTGAGAGAATTCTAATTTCCTAGAGAGAGGACTTGGTGCTTTTCAAACAATTCTAGGACACATTCTAGGACAAGGCTGGCACACCCAGGGAACATCTAGAGTTTCTGGAAATTAGTACCCTTACTTTTCCCCTGCTAAAACAAAATTAAAAATTCCTTCCAGTAGCACCTTAGAGACCAACTAAGTTTGTCATAGGTATGAGCTTTCGTGTGCATGCACACTTCTTCAGATACACTGAAACCTGCTGCGTCTGAAAATGTTAACTGTAATTTGGAGGAGCCAAAAGCAATCCATCTTTCTCTGTTGCATACTGCCAGCCAGAGTGAGTTTTAAAACAGGAGCAATTAGGATTAAATCATACCGATGGCCAGACTAGAAAGAACTGTTAATTGCAGGGTGGATAAAAATAAATGATCTTTAAAAATAAAATTTAAAAAATCACTTTTTTATTTAAATCAGATTTTTTTAAAATGAAATGCTTTTTGAGGAAAATATATTACCATCCAATCTTTATGAAATAAAGATTAGTTTTTTAATTATGTAGAATAAGGCTGTATATGTTTA
The DNA here is from genome assembly GCF_965207765.1 of Zootoca vivipara. Taxonomy (NCBI): domain Eukaryota; kingdom Metazoa; phylum Chordata; class Lepidosauria; order Squamata; family Lacertidae; genus Zootoca; species Zootoca vivipara. The sequence continues at coordinate 54,417,310 of NC_142595.1, forward strand.
ATTTTTTTGGTAAATAAATTCCATTAATCCATTCACAAAGTCATGCTCTTCCAGAGGTTTTTGTAAGATTATTGGGCAGTTTCTCTGCCTACAAGATATTATCACAGAATCTTGGTTTACTTTTGCAGTTCTCAAAACTGAATTTGACTCAGCAGAGATCACATGCCTTTTCTTCACAGTAAAAATGTTACAACATGAACAGAGTTGAGAAAAATACCTTAATCCTATTGTTCTACAAACACAACACCCCCCACAGATACACACAAATTAATTAAGTAGGGAGCAAAACAAAGAAAGCAAACTTTTAAAAAGTGCACAAAAGCGCCTCCAAAAAACACACTCACCTCACCTCAGAGCGATTCCCCCCCCCCAGATACCCACAAACCAGAGGGGTAGCAATGAAGACTCTGAATCTGCATTCCGCTCCCTCCCCCAACAACCAGGCTAATCTCTGCATGCAGGGAGTCTGTGTTATCTCCGATCTCTACAACAACAGCTGTTCCTTTGAAGTGCTGGGAGAAGCAAGCAGGGCCGGCTCATCATAGACCCCCGGTGGCGCAGGGCACCATGGCGCCGGCCCGTCAGGAGGGTGCTGCGAGCTGCGCCCGCCCGCTGGCCGGCCGGTCCGCCGGTCCGCTGCGCAGCTGCGCGCTGCGTCCACCTGCCCACCGCGCTGCGAAACGGGGCGGAAGGGCGCCGGAGAGATCCGGCGCACCATGGCGACAGGGGCGCTTAAGACGGTGCTGGAAGCAAGCTGAGCGAAGAAAAGCCTTAAAGAGGGAAACTGCTCTCGCTCACTTTTCTCTGCAAGGAGGCAAGGTCTTCCCAGTCCCTGGCCAGCAGGGGGCAGGACTTGGAGCTGCTTACTTTGAAATCCGGGAGTTTTAAGGGATATAAAAAATCCCTGGCAGCACCGGAACGGCTTGGAAAAAGGGGGTTTCCCGCGAAAAACAGGATACTTGGCAGCTATGCCTGAATGGAGTCCACAGTCTGTGGGTTCAATCCTCCTCCCCTCAGTCATGAAGCTCATTGGGTGTGTCCTTGGGTGCATGTCATTGCCTCTCAGTGTAACCCACTAGGTGGGAGGGGGGTGTTATGTCACAGCTAAAAATTGGCCCTGTTTCTTTAATAACCAAAAGAGACTGAGTCAGCATGGCTCATGAAACCTTTCACCCAAATATGGTTGTGTGTGTGTGTGTGTGTGCGCGTGTGGCAGTGAGAGATTTTACTTTCTTGGGTTCCATGATCACTGCAGATGGTGACAGCAGTCACAAAATTAGAAGACGCCTGCTTCTTGGGAGAAAAGCAATGACAAACCTAGACAGCATCTTAAAAAGCAGAGACATCACCTTGCCGACAAAGGTCCGTACCTAACCACCAACCTTCTGATTGTTAAGCCCTAGGCTCAGTGGTTTAGACCACAACGCCACCCGCATCCTATGCTGGGATAGGCCCATGTAAAAATCCCAGAGGGCTGTTGCCAGTCAGTGTTGACACTATGGAGCTAGTAGGCCAGTCATCCAACTCTGGTTAAGTTATCCCTCTATAAAAGTAATATTTCATTTCCTCAGGTCATGTATCCCCCTGTTAAACTGGCATTGTGGAGGAGGTTGTCCCATATAATGGAGGGGGGAGGGGGAGGATTCTCCTTCATGGAAAAAATAGGATTAAGCAAATCAGAGAGCCAGGGAAGTATAGCAGTTAAGAATGTTGGGCTAGGACCTGAGACCCAGGTTCAAATCCCCACTCAGCCAAGAAGCTCATTGCATGACCTCGGACCAGTTGTTCTCTCTCAGCCTTGCCTGCCTTGCAAAGTTGTTACAAATATGAAATGAAAAGCGTGTTTACTGCCTTGGACAGCTTGGGGAAAATGGAAGAGTGTAAATGTAATAAAGGAATAAAGTCTATTTTCTTCCTTTATGTATCTGAAGAAGTGTGCATGCACACGAAAGCTCATACCAAAATAAAAACTTAGTTGGTCTTTAAGGTGCTACTGAAGGAATTTTTTCATAACATTTCAGTTGCTTCCCAAGAAGTCTTTTTAGGGACTTTTAGGGAGTAAGTGGCTTTACATCCCTCAAAGTATTTAAATCCCCTCGGAGTGCCATCCCTAAATGTGCTGTATCAATTTTGCATCCCCCACCCCATGGGAAACCTTTTGGAAGTTTCAGATGTAGAAATTTGATAGATTGCGGATGAGAAGCAAACATAATAATAATAATAATAATAATAATAATAATAATAATAATAAATTATTTATACCCTGCCCTCCCCAGCCAAGGCCAGGCTCAGAGCGGCTAAAACACCAAATATAAAACAACTAGTTAAAATACAATTCAACAACAAGACTAAATACATTAAAATTAAAAATGCAGCCTCATACAAAGGGAAAAAGAAAGGGAAAATGGGAAAGGGGATCAGGTTGGCTCCAGGCCAAATGCCAGGCAGAACAACTCTGTCTTACAGGCCCTGCGGAAAAGAAATCAGGTCCCACAGGGCCCTGGTCTCAGGAGACAGAGCATTCCACCAGGTCGGGGCCAGTGTTGAGAAGGCTCTGGTTCTAATTGAGGCTAATCTGATTTCCTTTGGGCCCAAGATCATGATCGACCATTTCAAAGGCTGCTGACAAATCTAAGATAATCAGCAGTCCCGACCCGCCTCGGTCCAGTTGTCTACGGATATCATCTGTTAGGGTGACCAGAGCCGTCTCAGTCCCGAAACCAGAACGGAAACCGGACTGAAATGGATCTAAAGCCGATGTTTACTCCAGAAACCTGCCAAGCTGTTCAGCAACTGCTCTCTCAATTACCTTGCCCAGATACGGATATAGAAATTTGATAGATAGCAGATGAGAAGCGAAAAAAGAAGAAGTGGCTTTTTATTTTATTTTAAGGAATATACTTTGTAAGCAGTTGATTACCTTTCCCTTTCTAATACTTTTCTTGGGGTGTATCCAACTCTCTGTGGAATCTAATGGGAATGCCTCCCATTGATGTCAATGGAGCTAAATTAGGCCTTTGCATTTGCGACTCCTGGCCCCGTTGCAATTTTAAAGAATTGCAATCTGAGCTGTTGAATAATATTTATTTCTCACATTATCACCGGGTGGTAAAGCCCACTTTCCTCAAAATGGAACAGATGAATCTTGCTGGTGCAAATGGCAGGGCTAATGAATTGCTTATGGGCATGTATAGAAAATTTTGTTTTCATTTTACTGGAAAATGGACTGCAGCTCCATTGGACAGATGGCAATGTCTCCTCTCCCTCACCATCCCAGTCATAAGGCCTGTAGTCAAAACGTTGGAGGTGGTGGGTGACATGATAGATCTACCCAAGAAAGCAAAACGGTTAAATGCAACTACTCAAATAAGTTATTTATTTAATAACATTAATAAAGTTTTTTAAAGCTAGTTCTTTAATATCCATATTAAGTTCAAATTCTATTGTTGAGCTCCTCCTTCCTTGGGGAGCGGGAGTGGCTATTGTACCAGTCAGTTGTTTTGTTGTTGTCGTCATGCTTCCCTTTATTAATATTACTGTAGATTTCCCCAATTACACAGAGTGAGGGGGGGAAACAACTTACATCAGAGTAAACACGCTTAAGGTTGCGCTACTTAAGACCTAACCCGAAAAAGGAGCGCCTTGTAAAAATTTAAAAAGCGGGTGGGTTATATATTTTCCTGCGTATAAGACTACTTTTTAACTGAGGAAAATCTTCTCAAAAGTTGGTGGTCATCTTATACGCCGGGTCATCTTATACGCAGATGCAAAAGCGATTTCTTTTTTTTATAAATAATTTTTATTAAAGATTTTCCTTTAAAAATACAGAAAGAGAAAAAACATACACAAAAAATAGAAAATAAAAATAAACACATAATAAAATACTTATTCCTTTGTTCAATCACATTATTTGTAGGGACCTCCTCGGGATCCCTTTCCCTGCGTTTCTTATTATAATTACATTTTAGCAAATTCTATTCCATTTTAATTACCTTTATAAAACCTACATAATCTCTAATACTTGACATGTTCTTAATTTCCACAGTTTATTTAACACCTAATTCTGTTCTTAAAATGTAACTTTTGCATATTTTTTAAAATATAATTTGAATTCTTTCTACTCTTCTTCCGTCGCCTCCTCTCCTCGGTTACGGATTCGTCCGGTCATCTCAGCCAGTTCCATAAATTCTATCATTTTCATCTGCCACTCGTCGATCGTTGGTAAGATTTACGATTTCCAGTTCTTAGCTAATAGAATTCTTGCCGCCGCTGTAGCATACATAAAAAAAGACACATTTTTTCCTAGGAATCTCCTTGCCAACTATGCCCACTAGAAATGCTTCTGGTTTCTTAACAAATGTGTTTTTCAACACTTTCTTAAGATCATTATAAATCTTCTCCCAGAAGTCACTTACTAGGGGGCACGTACACCACATGTGGTAAAAGGAGCCTTCTTCTTTCTTACATCTCCAACATTTGTTATCATGATTGTGGTAAATCTTAGCAAGTTTTAGTGGTGTAAGGTACCATCTATACATCATTGACTTTACAAGACCCAGAGTCTAGTGCCTGTAGGGCACTGGAGGTAATCAATGAATTTGAAAGTGTGGCAGGTTTTAAACTGAATAAAACCAAAACCAAAGTGCTAGATAAAAATATAGATGCTAAGGAAAGAGAAAAAATACATGAAATTACTGGTTTGTCATTCGTTAAGAAAGTGAAGTACCTTGGAGTGAATATGACGTCAAAGAATCTGAATTTGTTTAAGGATAATTATGTTAAATTGTGGAATGAGGTTAAGAAGGATTTAGAAATCTGGACAAATCTGAAACTGTCTTTGTTGGGCCGAATAGCAATGGTTAAGATGAATGTGTTGCCAAAAATGTTATTTTTGTTTCAATCTGTGCCAATAATTGATAAGTTGGAACATTTCAAAGAGTGGCAAAAGGTGATATCGAAATTTATATGGCAAGGGAAGAAACCAAGAATTTAATATAAGATATTGACTGATGATAAGCAAAGAGGGGGCTTCTCCCTTCCTGATTTAAAGATTTATTATGAAGCTGCTGCCTTTTGCTGGTTAAAAGATTGGTTTATGTTAGAAAACACGGATGTATTAGATCTAGAAGGCTATGATAATGTCTATGGCTGGCATGCATATTTATGGTATGATAAAGTAAAGGCCCACAAAGGCTTTAAAAGTCATATAATTAGGAAATCATTATATAATGTCTGGAGTAGGTATAAGGATTTATTAGAAAGGAAAACACCTAAATGGATTTCACCACTAGAAGCCAAGGCTCGTAAAAGGTTAAATGCAGAAACCAGTTGGCCAAAATATAGAGATTTATTGAATCAAGATGGAGACCAATTTAAATTAAAAACTTATGATGAATTGAAACATAAATTAGATGATTGGCTCCAATACCATCAGATTAATGAAGTGTTTAAAATGGATAAAACACTTGGTTTTCAACTCGAGAAGTCAAAGTTGGAAACAGAGTTGTTAGAACCCAGGATGAAATTATTATCCAGAATGTATAAATTGTTGCTGGAGTGGCATACGAAAGAGGAACAAACAAAAAATGTTATGATTTTGTGGGCAAAGGGTGTTGGCCATAATATTATGATGGAGGATTGGGAAAAATTGTGGAAAGAGAATATTAAATTTACTGTGTGTAGTTTGCTAAGAGAAAACATAATGCAAAAGCGATTTCTGGCACTGCGGACATTTTGAAAATTGGCAGCGTGGCACCAGAAATCGCTTCTGCACATGTCCAGATGCGATTTTCGGCTTCCGTACATATGCAGAAGTGATTTCTGGTGCTGCAGACATTTTGGATATGGGCAACACGGGCATGTCCAGCCCATGGACGATCATAGGAAGAGGGGTAGTCTTATACGGTGAGTATATCCCAAACTCTATATTTTAACTGGAAAAGTTGGGGGTCATCTTTTACGCCCAGTCGTCTTATATGCCGGAAAATACGGTAGATATATATTGCCTACACAGCGATAAAGTGAGTGCTAGACGAGGAGTGGTCATAGAATTGTAGAGTTGGATGAGACCCTGAGGGTCATCTAGTCCAACCCTGGGCAGCGCAGGAGTCTGCGTTAAATCTGTCTCTGTCTTTCACAGGCACCACCCTTTCAGTCCCGTCCTTCAACTATTTCTCCCACAGATTGGGTGGGGGGAAAGTATGCATTCAGCCACCTCAGCTCGTCTGCTTATCATTTCTGCAAAAAACCTTCCACTGCATCTTGCATGGAAGAAGGCACTGCAGACACCAGAGCCAGCCCTGCGTTCACCCGCTGCTCTGTGAGAGCGCATGAAAGCGAGGCCACGGGTCTGGCGCCTCGCGCAGCACCTTGCAAGGAGCAGTTGCTCAAACGAAGCGCGCACGTCCCCACGGCAGCACATGGCTCTGGCTTTCTGGCTGGGAAATGGGGGGGGGCGCCAGGGGATCTCCGAACCACGACCCTGCCTACACGCAAAGGGCTCCTTCTGTGCTGGCTGTACATTTCACCAATTCAACATGTACAGAACCTCTTGCTCACAAAATGAGTGTGTGGTGAGGGTAAAAGCCCAGTGCCCACCAACAGAGCAACTGAGGTTCAGTTGTTAAGGGAAAGTCCCATGCAATGCAGTGGGACTTAGCTCCAAATGAGCAGAGTTACACCTGCAACACCAGAGCAAGTATCTCATGTCTCACCTGCTCTTGCTAAGCAAAGAGAAACGTAGCATTTTTAAAAATGCACATGCATACCTTTATATAAAGGCACATACTGATCAATTCTGTGTTTAAATTCTTTATATCAATTGCATTTTCCAACCTTCCATTTAGAAAGGAGTACAGGTGGCACTGTGGGTTAAACCACTGAGCCTAGGGCTTGCCGATCGATCAGAAGGTCGGCGGTTCAAATCCCTGCGACGGGGTGAGCTCCTGTTGTTCGCTCCCTGCTCTTGCCAACCTAGCAGTTCGAAAGCACATCAAAGTGCAAGTAGATTAATAGGTACTGCACCAAGCGCGAAAGTAAATGGCGTTTCCGTGTGCTGCTCTGGTTCACCAGAAGCAGCTTTGTCATGCTGGCCACATGACCTGGAAGCTGTACGCCGGCTCCCTCGGCCAATAACGCGAGATGAACGCCCCAACCCCAGAGTTGGTCACGACTGGACCTAATGGTCAGGGGTCCCTTTACCTTTACCTTTACAGTTAAAGCTTGCAAAAGTTAATAATCACTTGCTATATTTGTCAGCCAACTATGAAATCTCTCTTGCCTGTAAATAAATTTTGCAGCACAGCTCAACTCAAAATGCAGTCTCAGTTCAGAAGTAAGAGTTCATCCACATTTATGGGCACAAATTTATTTAGACTAATTTACCCATGCTGTCAGCATTTCTAGAAACGCCCTGGAGCACCCAGAATACAGACAACTTTAAATACATATTAAATATATCATTATCATGAGACTCAGTTATTCAATGTGTGTGTGGGAAGGGGGGAGGTAAGAGCAGATTTATATATGAATCATCATAGCTCCATATCTCTAATGGATCGCTAAATCATTTTTCAAAGTCCTTGATTTCAGAGCATAGAAATTCTGGCAAAAGGACATTCCCCAATGAGTCAAGAGAGAAGCAAAAGCTGTGAACTCTGCCAGAATCTCGCTCAAAACAAAATAGTGCTACATTCAGGCAGAGGACTCCAACAGTATTAGGAATCCAGAATGCTGTTAAAGCCAATGAAATCAACATTTCTAAACGATACCCCCTGTTGTTCGCTCCCTGCTCTTGCCAACCTAGCAGTTTGAAAGCACATCAAAGTGCAAGTAGATAAATAGGTACCACTACAGCAGGAAGGTAAACAGTGTTTTTGTGTACTACTCTGGTTCGCCAGAAGCGGCTTTGTCATGCTGGCCACATGACCTGGAAGCTGTACGCCGGCTCCCTCGGCCAATAATGTGAGATGAGCACCGCAACCCCAGAGTCGGTCACGACTGGACCTAATGGTCAGGGGTCCCTTTACCTTTACACATGATAGGCAAGCTCAGCAAGCAGGTTGCAAACCTGATGGTATTTACCTGTGAGTAGCTCCAGAGCAGAGCGGGCCTTGAACCAGCAACCATTGGGTCAAAGCTCTCCTTTGGACCCCTGCCCTGCACCAATACACACCCAAGGAAATTGCAGGGGGAGATGCAAAAGGTCACACACACACACACACAAGCTTCAAAAAAAATACTGGTTGCAAGCCTCCCCTCTTCTTTTTGCAAACCTGGGATCTTTCCCCTCCAACCTGCCTGCAAGAGTTTTACAAAACCCTACCGGCCCTTGATGAGGACTGTCTGAGCGTGTGTTAGCCCTTTACCTCATGTCTCCGTAGGCCCCCGGGCAGCCCTCCATCCACGGGGTGAGCTCCGTCTTGATGCAGCCAGCAGCAGGGGCGATGGGCATCATGCCCACCAGCCCAGGGTACCACCCTTTGGACGGTGGGAGCTCTACGCCTTCTTGTCCAGACGGCGACTCCTGGCTCCTGGCGTAGCCGCACGAGGCCCGGGGTGCGCCTTCGTAGAGCTGCCCTTCCGCGGTGAAGAAGGGGTACCAGCCCGGGCCGGGAGGGCCGGCATAGTGGGGCGCCAAGGCAGTAGGCACATCCCGGATGCGCCGGCACTGCGGCCCCCAAACGGCACCGCCGGGTGCGTACTTCAAGGGGCTCTCCTGCTTGATGCGCCCACGGGAGGCCAGGGCCAGCTGGACGTTGTAGTAGTCGCGACTCGGGAAGGCCCTCGACGGCTCCTCCAGCTCCGGAGAACCTTTGTAGCGGTTCAGGTATCCCGGCACTTCCATGGCCAGCCCGCCGCCGCCGCCGCCTCCCTCCTCGGCTTCCAAGATCTTGCAGCCGCCCAGAGTCGGGGGCCGAGAGTGCCTGCCAGTGAACATGCAGTCGCCGCGGCAGGTCTCCGCCATCTCGCCGCCATCGGGCGCGTCGAGCACTTCCACCGGCAAGCCCATGGAGGCGGAGACGGCTTTGCCAAGCTCCTTGGAGCACTCTCCCAGGTAGTCAGTTTTGTCGGATGGGGCTTCCTCGACTCCCCCGCGGGGCTCGCCTCCTTCTGCCGCCTGCAGAAGACTTGTCTCGCCCAGCATGTATTTGAAGTCCCCCTGGCAACTCTGGAAGGAAGGGCCTCCCAGCAGGGTCAGAGAGGACGGGGCAGACGAGGACACGGCGGGCACCTTCCGCTTGTCGGGGGGCTGCAGCGTTTTGCTCACCTGGGGCTGCTCCTCCAGCGGCAGGTAAGAGGGCCAAGCTGGGTCTTGCTGGTGGACGCTGGGCTCTTGAAAGTAGGCCCCCAAGGAAGACGACCCTGCCATCGCGGAGACCGACGCCTGGTGACTGGGGCCAGCCTCTTCCCGCATGGGTCCGGGACTCTGGAACGGTTCGCGGACGCTCTGAAACAGGTTCTGGAAGGCGCCTCGAAAAGCCTTCGCCGGCAGCCGAGGATAGACTCTGCTCAGACCGACGGGCACCTCCATGACCTCTCCTGGGGCTGGACGGAAAGGGGTGGGGTGGTCAGTCTGCTGTGCTTTTCTCTGGCTCCAAGTAGGTACAGGAGACTCCTCGACTGGGTGGGGTGGCAGCTGCGAGAACGTGGCTTTTCTACCAGCTTCCGACAGCGACATCCCTTGGGCCGTCGGGGCACGCGCGAGGCGTTCCTAAATTGGAGCAGGTGCGGTGTCAATGGTGTGCGAGAGAAGAACCGGTCGACCCTGGCTTCTCGGGTCCAACGTCCCCTGCCTGGGGAAAAGCAGAAGTCAAGGCGCTAGTCCGCTTTGTTGTTGTTGTTGTTCCAACTTTCCCAGCCGGAGCAAAGATGCAGCCCTTGACAGTTGCTGCTGTCGCGATTGCAAACTGACGCCTCTCTTGCAGGGGTGAGAGAGAGAGCGGCTGCTGGCTCGACGGCACAAGCCGGAGAAGGTGAACCCGGGCGGAGAGGTCGGAGACGGAGGCTTGCGAGCCGGCGATGCTGGTCGCCCAATCGGCGCAGCGGCCGAGGAGATTCCTTGGATCCGGGGCGGAGAGATCGGCAACGTCGCAGTTGGTGGGATAGAAGCAGTAGAAGTACACTAGTGGCCAAAATTGTTGAAACCTTTATGGAAAAGTGTATTTCCGAGGTTTGGTGGCTCACAACACCACTTTCTTTTGGAGTAATACCATACTATATCAATGAAGTTTTGGATGTGGCATTGGGGACCAGGCACTGCGTCTCTTAGCCTTACCTCACAGGGCTGTTGTGGGAATTAAATGAGGGGGAGACCTATGTGTACTCCTTGGAAAAACCTTAGGTGGTATATAAAGGCTCTAGCCATCCGACAGCAACAGCTGGTGCGTTGATTGCGCCACACGCCCAGGGATGTTCCAGCAAATTCGGGCAAGGATTGCAACATGTGGGGTGTTTCCAGGTGGGTGATTATTGTGGGGTGGCTACTGCAATGGTTAAAAGTCTCCTACTGAGTTTTTGTTACATGCAAAAACATATAGACACTGAAAGAAAGCAGGTAAGCAATGTATGATGAGAAAGAAAAAAGGCAACACAGAGTGAAATAGCAACAGCAAACCAGCCTTCCTAACAAGCCTGGCAAATCTGTATTTCTATGGGCTCACTCACATTTCTGCTTGTCCCGCTGCTTTCCTTGGGGAAAGGACTCATTGCTGAATTGGAGCAAATGTCAATTGGTTTTTCTGTGGGTTGACACTCATTCCAATACAGTGGTAAATGAATTCCCAAAGCAGTTTACAGACAACAAGCACCATGTATTTCGGGTCTATGGGCCACAATAAAGCTGTGTGTGACAATAAATAGCAAGAACATAGTGGAACATTACAGGTACTGTACAACATAAGTTGTATAAATTAACAAATCATTAGTGAGTGAAACAATTACAATCAATAAAACACTAGCAACAAACCAGCAACTAAAAAATAAGCTGAACATCACAGCTATAGCATAGGACATATTATAGAACTGTTGTTACAATTGTTCTCTCTATTTTACAGTATGTATATACATTATAAAATGAAAATAAATACTCTGAAAAGAAAAATTAGTAACAACAGCAAACCAGTATACAAAAAAATCATATTTCCCTGATTGTCAAATGGTATTGAAATACGACAACAAAGATTAAGAGGCCAGAGAGATTCATATATTCAAATAAAGGAAACAAATCTGATCCTCCTTCCCAGACCACCCAGCTGCATTTCTTTCTTTCTTTCTTTCTTTCTTTCTTTCTTTCTTTCTTATTTTATTTGCTGCAGCCATGCTGTGTCTCAGTTCTGTAACACTGGAACTCATGGGCATCAATGAAGCTGAATGCGGGAAGATTTAGGACAGGTAAATTTATCCTTCATACAGTGCGTAGTTAAATTATGCAACTCCCTCCCACAGAAAGTGGTGGTGGCCACTAATTCAGATGGTTTTACAAGAGGATTAGACAACTTCATGGAGGAGGAGAGGGCTATCGATGGCTACTAGCCACAGTGGCTATGCTCTGCCTCCATAGTTGGAAGCCACAAGGCTTTTGAGCACCAGTTTGTGAAAATTGAAGGAGGGGAGAGTTGCAATGGCACTCGAATCCTGTTTTCCCGCAGGCATCTGTTTGGCCACTATGAGAACAGGATGATGTACTGCATGGGCCAATGGCCTGACATTGCAAGTTCTTCTCTTGTGTCCGACTCCAGCTCATAGGCTTCCCCGTTGGAGAAGCTGGTCGGTTACTGTGAGAACAAGTTACACCGTTGGCAGGATCCAGCAGGCTCTTCTTACGTTCTTATGTGTCACTGGCATCAAAATGCCAGGCTGCATCTCCCCACACCCCTCTTTAATCTATTATTAATCTTTAATCATGTGAGTCCACACTTGACCTTTGAAGGAACATCAAGTCCACATTTTTTTAGCTTTTCTAGATTTAGAAATTTTTGTGGATGAATCCAGAATTAAAGTATGTCTGTATGAGAAAAGCACAGATAGAAACTCCTTTGTTACATTAGATCCAACCATCCTAAGCACCTCCAAGACAATCTTCCCTTAGATCAATTTTTAAGATTAAAACGTAATTCATCAGACCCACGGGATTTTAAAACCCATTCCAAAATCCTGTCTACATCTTTATTGCAACGAGGTTATCCCAACTCTGTTATAACTACTGCCATCCAAAAAACACAATTGAGAGAGACATTGACTCTTCTCGCATCTGATCCACATGTGGACACAAAATCTTCCTGTATTTTTGCCTCCCTTGATGGGTCAGGGTGCCACAGGCAACACTGGCCTCCATCCCTCTTTCCTTCCCTCCCTCTGATGCCCTTTCACGTCTCTGCCTCCCAAAGGCTTTTCTGGCTGTTTGTTGCAGCAGCCCTGGTTACAAGCTCCACAGGTGAATGGTGCTGTCAGAGGGTTGTCTTGGCTACTCTAGAGTAACTCCGCTTGAGTCCAGTTTGTCTTCAAAGACATTTATTGTGCCAATTATTTACAGTGTAGAGACAGCTTAAAACATATCCTCTCATCCCGAATCAGAATCCGGCAATGGCGTAGTCTGTTCCTACGCCAGCAAAGTAGTCGGGGCACCCTAAAACACCTCCCCCATGAGCTCTCTCCTTACTTCTTGCGCTGGAAGGAGCGATGCCCTTTCAGTTTCCTCCCTGAGCGGTCGGTGACCTGGCTCTCCAACATCCCTGAGCCCCTGTCTGCATCTCTCCGCCCCCCCACCCCCGAGCAATATGATATCCATGTTCAAATATATAAAAGGATGTCATATAGAGGAGGGTGAAAGGTTGTTTTCTGCTGCTCCAGAGAAGCGGACACGGAGCAATGGATTCAAGCTACAAGAAAAAAGATTCCACCTAAACAATAGGAAGATCTTCCTGACAGTAAGAGCTGTTCGACAGTGGAATTTGCTTCCAATGAGTGTGGTGGAGTCTTCTTCTTTGGAGGTCTTTAAGCGGAGGCTTGACAGCCATCTGTCAGGAATGCTTTGATGGTGTTTCCTGCTTGGCCGGGGGTTGGACTGGATGGCCCTTGTGGTCTCTTCCAACTCTATGATTCTATTGTTCCTCACTCTGATTTCTCTCCCCCTCCGAGTCTCTTTCTCCCCCTTTGGCTGCTTCAGAACCACTGGTGCTCTCTGTACTTGACAAGGTGGATAACAGGATGGTGGGGGTTGGCTCCCTGTAGGGAGTCACCCTTACATCCACCCCCATGACCCCCCTCCCCTCCTGAAGCGGATGGCACGTGGGGCGAGGACTGAAATCCCAGAAAGTCCATTTCATCCCGTTCCTGTGGGAGTGAAAATCTGTTCCCAGTCTGTGCTCTGAGACTGTACTTGGGGGGGAGGACTGGAAGCCCAGGAAGTCTGTTTCATCTGAGCCTGTGAGAGTGAAGACCTGTTCCCAGTCCTCCTCCCCCCTCCTGAAAGACAGCGTCCCACCCCCACAGGGCCTCCTGCTGGTCGCCCGTGTCCCACTCCTGTTCTTCCGTAGGTGAAGACCCTTCCCAGTCTGCCTCCCCCTCATCACTCGGTGGGGATCCTCTAGAGTCATCCCCACTGTTTGGGGGTGCCACAACTCCCCCCCCGAACCTTGGTGGTCTGGGCCTGTGTGGGAACAGAGCATGGAATTCCTCTACAAAGTATTCCTCCTGCACACTGTCTTCTGGCACCCAGACATTACGTGAGGCTGAAGCTCCTTCCCATGCCATCAGGTACTCCAAACTGTCCTCCCCCCATCGAGAGTCCAGAATCTCTGTGGCCTCATTGACTGCCTCTCCCCCCCCCCCCTCTCCCTTGGGGGTGCTATGCTGTCCCGGAACTAATTTCCCTCCCTGTAAGGGGAAAGCAGCGATCTGTGAAACACGGGGTGGATCCTCATGGACTCTGGCAACTCCAGCCTAAATGCCACTGGGTTGATCTGCCACAAAACCTTAAACAGCCCCAGCCTTCTGGGTGCCAGATTCTTGCACCTCCCCCCCCCATGGGGAGCCCCTCCGATGACTGCCAAACCTGATTCCCCTCCCGGATGACCTCCCCTGGTCTCTGATGGTGATCTGCCCCCCTTTTGTAAGCCTCCTTGGCATTCTCCAGGTTCTCCTTGAGCTGCTGGTGTACCACCTCCATTTCTGTTGTCCATTCCTCTGCTGCTGGACCCTCTGCATCATCCGATTCGCACCCAGGGAGTGCTCATGGGTCCTGCCCATAATTGGCCTTAAAGGGCGTGACACCTGTGGGGACGTGCACTGCGTTGTTGTACACGAACTCCGCTAGGAGCAACCGATCCACCCAGTCTGCCTGCCTCTGGTTGACATAGCACCTTAGGTATTGCTGGAGGATCGTGTTGGCTCTTTCTGCTTAACCATTGGTTGGGGGGTGTCTGGCGGTAGAGAGGCTGACCTCCACGTGTAAGAGGCTCATGAGCTTGCACCAAAACTGAGAGGCAAATTGTCTGCCCCTTTTGGAAATTACCCTCGAGGGCAATCTATGCAGCCTGAACATGTGTTCTACGAAGAGCTTCGCCGTCTCCTCAGCCAACACCGCCTGTGTGCACGCTACGAAGTGGCACATTTTGGTCAAGAGGTCGACTACAACTAGCACGGCTGTCTTGCCACGTGACGGAGGCAGATCCGTGATGAAATCTACTGAGACCACCTCCCAGGGTCTACTGGGTGTGGGCAAGGGTTCCAACAGTCCTGCCGGTGCCGCTCTTTCCCCTTTTGCCCTTTGGCAGGTGTCACAGGTCCTGACGTATTCCCTCACGTCCTCCCGCACCCTGGGCCACCAGAAATGTCTCATGACCAGTTGTGTGGTTTTGTCCTTCCCAAAATGTCCCGCTGTTGGGTTGTCGTGCAGCTGCCTCAGAACCTTACCCCTTAGAGACTTTGTTGGCAGATACAGAGCCCCCTGACAAAAGAGTAACCCCCTTTCTCCTCAAACCCCTGCTCTACCCTCCCTCAGGTCCCGTAAAGTGTTCTGGGCAAAAGCGTCTTCCACTGTGAGTCTGACAAGTTCTGCTCTCCCCCCACCGTGCCCCCCCCCAGGTCCATGCAGATTGGGGAAAAAAATTCTGAGGCCCTGATGGTTCCTCCTCCACCATGTACTCGGGATTCCGTGACAAGGCATCTGCCCTGACGTTCTGCTCACCGGGGATGTAGTGGATGGAGAAGTTGAAGTGGGAGAAGAACTCTGCCCATCGGATCTGTCTCTGGTTAAGTACTCTGGCCGTTCTTCAAAACTCCAGATTCTTGTGATTGGTGCACACTTGAACGGGGTGTCGGGCACCCACCAGGAAGTGTACGTGGCGTGGATCGCGAGCAGCTCCCTGTCAAAAACCGTGTAGCTGCGTTCCGCCTGGTTCAGCTTCCTGGAGAAGAAGGCACACGGTTTCCACTCCCTGTTGGCGTCCAGCTGCAACAAGATGGTGCCGATCGCTGGGTCAGAAGCGTGCATTTCTATGTGTAGGGGTGCATTCTGGACCACATGGAACAGGTGCTGGTCAGACACGAATACCTCTTTCAGTTGTTTAAACGCGTGTTGCGCCTCCTGCGTCCACCTGAACTTCTGCTTGCCCCTTAAGCAGTCTGTAATGGGCGCTGTAACATGAGAGAAGTTCTTAATGAACTTCCTGTAGAAGTTTGCAAAGCCCAAAAGGGGCTGGGCATCCTTGTGTGTCCTTGGGCTTTGCCATTCCAGGATGGCTCTCACCTTCTCCTTGTCCATTGCCAGTCCTGTGTCAGAGAACTTATAGCCGAGGAACTCCACCTCCTTGGCGTGAAACAGGCATTTCTCCAGCTTCACATACAGGTGGTGCTCCTTGAGACGCTGTAGAACTGTCCACACGTCCTTCACGTGCTGCTCCAGGGTGTCAGAATATATCAAGATGTTATTCAAAAAGACCATGCAGCTCTTGAATAGCAGTGAGCCTAGGACGTGATGCCTAGGACATCTTAAGCATATCCGGCGCCGTGGTGCGAATATCCCTCCGGCGCCCCCCCCCCCAAAAATTCCCCAAGAGTTGTTGACCTTTTTAGGGAGCTGACACCACACTTACATATTATCTCTGCTTGGGGAAAGCAGTTTTTGTTGCCCATTTATTGTGTGCCGAGGTCCCCAAACCACCCCTCAAAGTAAAACACACTCCACACATACAAGCCTGCGATTTACACATGGTTTACAAGCCATAAGGAACACCATTTCAGATAAAACCACAGCGGACTTTGCTACCAAACTCTGCCATTTTGTCCTTACCCACAACCACTTCAAATTTGGTGATGACCTGTTCCTCCAGATCAGCGGCACAGCCATGGGCACCCGCATGGCCCCACAGTATGCCAACATCTTCATGGCAGATTTAGAACGTTTCCTAAACTCCTACCCACTCAAACCTCTCTTGTACCTAGCAAAATAAAAAAATTCCTTCAGTAGCACCTTAAAGACCAACTAAATTTTTATTTTGGTATGAGCTTTCGTGTGCATGCACACTTCTTCAGATACACTGGAAACAGAAGTGTCAGACATTTATATTGTTAGAGGTTTGGCCTCTGTGTAAACTTGCAGCTCAACACACCACACCAATTAAGCACCTGGGGAATGACTCAGCTTTTTACTTAGTTGAAAGTCTGCCCAGAGACAAGAGAAAGTCTGCTAGCAACAGCTAATTGATTGGATGAAGAGAACAATAAAGACTGAGACCAAAATGTGCTCTGGGTGGAGAGTTAGGAGATGGTGGACTGTGTGGAGAGTTTATGTTAGAGGTAGAGAGGCTTACTGTTCTTGTTGTTTGTTTTCTTGTAAATAAACCTGTATATAGTTATTCAGTACTAGTGAGTTCCTGTGTCAAGCTACTTGCTTTCAACTGCGACCAAGGACTTTTCCGCTGTGCCTGTGCTTACTCTGCTGAAGTCCAAGTGGTGTAGTTGGCATTTACAAACAGCCTACAATTCTTTAACAGGTTATGGGCCCAGTTTGTGGGTAGACCCAGGACTTGGTTTGCAGGTTGGCAGTAAGCTGGTGAAGCTGTGGACACTTGGAGGTGCCAAGAACAGACTACAGTTGCAGCGGTTGGAAGCTGGGTGCTGTGGTTCTGTCCTCTCTCTATCGGAAGCTGTGAGTAGCTGGTTCCTGTGCTTGCTGTGTTTGCTGTGGGGAACATTGCTCTCAGATGGCTTCACATGCTTATCCGATGGCTTTTGAGCGCCTGAACAACCACAACTACTTGCTTTGGTCAGAGCGGATGCAGGCTGTGCTCCAGAGGGGCCATCTCTGGGAAGCAGTGCACAGACCGCCCACTAAGCCTGATGTGGAAGAGCTTGACCAAGACCAAAGAGCAAGGGCCACCATCATACTTGGTTTAGACGACTCCCAGTTGCCATATGTACGTGTGCATAAGTCTGCAAAGGCTGTGTGGGAGGCGTTGAAGAATCTCCACGTCCGTGAGACTGCTAATTCCAGACTCTCCATCAGAAAGTCGCTGTACAGAGCGAGACTGCAGCCAGGCGTTTCCATGCAGGATCATTTGCACAGTTTGCAAATGAAGTTTGTGGCACTGCAGGAAAGAGGCTGTGTCCTGGATGAGGAGGAACAGGTATGCATCATCCTAAACTCTCTTCCTGAAAGCTGGGACACTTTAGTGTTGACGCTGGAAGCTAAGTGTGAGCAGGATTTGACTCTTAGCTTTGTAACTGGGCGTTTGCTTGAGGAAGCTCAGAAGAGGGAAGATAAAGCTTTGGAGGCTTCGGCAAGTGGTCGGCTTGCAAGGAATGCAGACAGTCCGGGGAAGAAGCAAGAAAAGCAGCCACAACAGCATCAGCGTCCAGTGCCTGGTGAGGAATCGGCCTACGTTGTTCGTCGTTGTTTCTGGTGTGGGTCAATGCAACATCTCAAGGCACAGTGTCCAGAGGTGACCAGATTCCAGGGCCAGAGGCAGCAGCAACAGCAAAAGAAGAAAAAATTTGGCAAGAGCAAGCAGTCAGCTCAGCTTGTTACAGCCGTAGCGCAGTGTGCTGACGAGAGGTTGAACACCTGGGTGGTTGATTCAGGGAGCTCTCAGCACATTGTGAACTCATAGGAGTTGTTTGTTGCTAAGGGTTCAACACCGCACAGCCAGGTAGCGTTGGCTGATGGCAGAAAATCCGAGATACAGTCGGGGGGTTCTGTCTATGTTGCCTGTTTACGCTCCAACCTGGACAATGTACTGTGCGTACCATCACTGCGCAGTAATCTGATGTCAGTGTCGTGTTTGATGAAAGCTGGGTTTAGCGTTCATTTTGAGGACAACTGCTGTGTGATTAAGAAGAACGGAGTGACTCTGGGTACAGCTATTCCAGAGAATGGGTTGTTTGTGCTTAGAGACTGTTCTGAACATTCTGCAGTAGTTACCGTTGTTGTTGTTGTTGTTGTTGTTGTTGTTTAGTCGTTTAGTCGTGTCCGACTCTTCGTGACCCCATGGACCATAGCACGCCAGGCACTCCTGTCTTCCACTGCCTCCCGCAGTTTGGTCAAACTCATGTTCGTAGCTTCGAGAACACTGTCCAACCATCTTGTCCTCTGTCGTCCCCTTCTCCTAGTGCCCTCAATCTTTCCCAATACCGTAGTAATGCTCAAAATGTGTTTAAGAATGAGCCTATGCACAAAAACTGCATTCATTTACTTCACCGCAGATTAGGACATGCTAATTGGAAAAATGTGTTGAAAATGCCTGATTTAACTGAAGGATGCAAGTTGCAGAATTGTGCAAAATATTTAGACTGTAATGTTTGCAAGAAAGTTAAAAGTCACAGAGGTTCTTATCCTAGAAGTGACAGGGTGTCTGAAATCCCATTTCAGCTAGTCCATGCTGACGTGTCAGGACCGTTCCCAGAGAGCAGGGGTTGTTCACGTTTTGCCCTTATAATTGTGGATGATGCCACGTGTTTTGGCTGGTGTTATCCAATGAAGCATAAAGGTGAAGTTTTCACCAAGTTTAAAGGTTGGGTTGCTATGGTTGAAAGGCAATTTGACCGTAAAGTCAGGAAACTTCAATCGGACAGAGAAGGGGAATTTTTGTCTGGGGCATTCCAGAATTGGCTCCAAAGGAAGGGCATAGGACATAGGAAAACAAATCCTTTTAGTCCTGAAGAGAACGGCCTTGCGGAAAGAAAAGGGAGATTTTTACAGGATATGATGTATGCCATGCTTGAGGACGCAGGTCTTTCAATGGGTTATTGGGCGGAGTCAATGTTAACCGCGAATTATTTGCAGAACAGGTTGTTCCATAGTGCCATTGGTACAACGCCATACTTTGAATTGTTTAAAAAACAGCCTAAGGTTGACCACCTGCGTACATTTGGAGTACAGGCCTGGGTACACATTCCCAAAGCCCAGAGACGCAAAGGTGACCCTAAGTCCAAGCTGCTTGTGTTTGTCAGGTACCAAGTGTCACGGCTAAAAATTGGCCGCTGTTTCTTTAATGCTGGGGAGCTGGGTCAGCATGAGTCAGCAGCCTGCAGTGACTCATGCAACCTTTCACCTAATTGTATTGTACCTGTATATATGTTGGTCGGGTCTGGTTGGTTGTTACTTGGTTGGTTGGTTGGAGAAAGCTGGTGGTGTTGATGTCTGTCGTTCTGCAGTTAAAAGGCTTTTAAGAATAAAAGCAGAATATACTCTGCAAGGACACTCTTCGTGGAGTCTTTTGTGCCAGGCAAAGCAGGTCAGAAGCTTTGCCATATTTTTTCAAAACACTGACAGGTTATGGGCCCAGTGTTTCTGAGCATGTGCAGAGTGCAAAACGACTAACAGCATCTCAGCAGGGAGCTGGTGAGTCCTGGTGGTGTATTGAGCCAGTCGTGACAAGCTGTAACTGTCTGCAGCGACGCTGGAGCGGCAAGAAGGCACCCAGCATGGGCTACTGGAGCAGCTTGACTCACTACAGGACCGCAGGTGACTCACAGAGCGGCTACATTGGTTGCAGAGCCAGGTGGAACCTGAGGGTCAACAGAGGCAGCAGCTAGAAGCCGGTGAGTGCCAGCCAGGATCATCCAGTCGGACTCTAAAGAGAGAGTCTGGAGAGATTGCTGGAGGCCCTTCTGAAGGGGCTCAGCAAGCACCAGCAGAGATGGCAGGTTTCCAGTCTTCCCAAGTTGTAAATATTGGGGGAGGCATTCTTTTTGAACTTCTCTCAGAAAGCAACTGGCTGAGTTGGTCAATAAGAATGGAGTTGTTGCTAAGGAGAGATGGACTATGGGACTGTGTTGAGACTGAGGTTTCAAGATGGGACTCTGCTGATAAAAAACGACTGGATGAAAGGGCTCGTACCCAAATTATGCTGTGTTTGAGCAACTCCCAGTTACTGCATGTTGCGAATGCCAGCACAGCGTTTGAGTGCTGGAATTTATTAAAGGCAGTGCATGTCAGAGAAACTGCTGGAACCATCATTTCTCTGACCAGAAGGTGCGTACCATCACTGCGCAGTAATCTGATGTCAGTGTCGTGTTTGATGAAAGCTGGGTTTAGCGTTCATTTTGAGGACAACTGCTGTGTGATTAAGAAGAACGGAGTGACTCTGGGTACAGCTATTCCAGAGAATGGGTTGTTTGTGCTTAGAGACTGTTCTGAACATTCTGCAGTAGTTACCGTTGTTGTTGTTGTTGTTGTTGTTGTTGTTTAGTCGTTTAGTCGTGTCCGACTCTTCGTGACCCCATGGACCATAGCACGCCAGGCACTCCTGTCTTCCACTGCCTCCCGCAGTTTGGTCAAACTCATGTTCGTAGCTTCGAGAACACTGTCCAACCATCTTGTCCTCTGTCGTCCCCTTCTCCTAGTGCCCTCAATCTTTCCCAATACCGTAGTAATGCTCAAAATGTGTTTAAGAATGAGCCTATGCACAAAAACTGCATTCATTTACTTCACCGCAGATTAGGACATGCTAATTGGAAAAATGTGTTGAAAATGCCTGATTTAACTGAAGGATGCAAGTTGCAGAATTGTGCAAAATATTTAGACTGTAATGTTTGCAAGAAAGTTAAAAGTCACAGAGGTTCTTATCCTAGAAGTGACAGGGTGTCTGAAATCCCATTTCAGCTAGTCCATGCTGACGTGTCAGGACCGTTCCCAGAGAGCAGGGGTTGTTCACGTTTTGCCCTTATAATTGTGGATGATGCCACGTGTTTTGGCTGGTGTTATCCAATGAAGCATAAAGGTGAAGTTTTCACCAAGTTTAAAGGTTGGGTTGCTATGGTTGAAAGGCAATTTGACCGTAAAGTCAGGAAACTTCAATCGGACAGAGAAGGGGAATTTTTGTCTGGGGCATTCCAGAATTGGCTCCAAAGGAAGGGCATAGGACATAGGAAAACAAATCCTTTTAGTCCTGAAGAGAACGGCCTTGCGGAAAGAAAAGGGAGATTTTTACAGGATATGATGTATGCCATGCTTGAGGACGCAGGTCTTTCAATGGGTTATTGGGCGGAGTCAATGTTAACCGCGAATTATTTGCAGAACAGGTTGTTCCATAGTGCCATTGGTACAACGCCATACTTTGAATTGTTTAAAAAACAGCCTAAGGTTGACCACCTGCGTACATTTGGAGTACAGGCCTGGGTACACATTCCCAAAGCCCAGAGACGCAAAGGTGACCCTAAGTCCAAGCTGCTTGTGTTTGTCAGGTACCAAGTGTCACGGCTAAAAATTGGCCGCTGTTTCTTTAATGCTGGGGAGCTGGGTCAGCATGAGTCAGCAGCCTGCAGTGACTCATGCAACCTTTCACCTAATTGTATTGTACCTGTATATATGTTGGTCGGGTCTGGTTGGTTGTTACTTGGTTGGTTGGTTGGAGAAAGCTGGTGGTGTTGATGTCTGTCGTTCTGCAGTTAAAAGGCTTTTAAGAATAAAAGCAGAATATACTCTGCAAGGACACTCTTCGTGGAGTCTTTTGTGCCAGGCAAAGCAGGTCAGAAGCTTTGCCATATTTTTTCAAAACACTGACAGGTTATGGGCCCAGTGTTTCTGAGCATGTGCAGAGTGCAAAACGACTAACAGCATCTCAGCAGGGAGCTGGTGAGTCCTGGTGGTGTATTGAG
Organism: Zootoca vivipara; assembly: GCF_965207765.1. Taxonomy (NCBI): domain Eukaryota; kingdom Metazoa; phylum Chordata; class Lepidosauria; order Squamata; family Lacertidae; genus Zootoca; species Zootoca vivipara. The sequence goes on from NC_142595.1 coordinate 54,439,408, forward strand.
CCAGTCGTGACAAGCTGTAACTGTCTGCAGCGACGCTGGAGCGGCAAGAAGGCACCCAGCATGGGCTACTGGAGCAGCTTGACTCACTACAGGACCGCAGGTGACTCACAGAGCGGCTACATTGGTTGCAGAGCCAGGTGGAACCTGAGGGTCAACAGAGGCAGCAGCTAGAAGCCGGTGAGTGCCAGCCAGGATCATCCAGTCGGACTCTAAAGAGAGAGTCTGGAGAGATTGCTGGAGGCCCTTCTGAAGGGGCTCAGCAAGCACCAGCAGAGATGGCAGGTTTCCAGTCTTCCCAAGTTGTAAATATTGGGGGAGGCATTCTTTTTGAACTTCTCTCAGAAAGCAACTGGCTGAGTTGGTCAATAAGAATGGAGTTGTTGCTAAGGAGAGATGGACTATGGGACTGTGTTGAGACTGAGGTTTCAAGATGGGACTCTGCTGATAAAAAACGACTGGATGAAAGGGCTCGTACCCAAATTATGCTGTGTTTGAGCAACTCCCAGTTACTGCATGTTGCGAATGCCAGCACAGCGTTTGAGTGCTGGAATTTATTAAAGGCAGTGCATGTCAGAGAAACTGCTGGAACCATCATTTCTCTGACCAGAAGGCTGTTCAGGACTGTTATGAAAGAAGGTGAGAGTTTGACAACTCATCTTCAAATGCTGAAATCTCTGTTTCTACAACTACAGCAGAGAGGTAAGCGTTATGATGAAACTGATCAAACATACATTATTCTTTCGAGTTTGCCTGATAGCTGGATGCCCGTGATTAACAGCATGGAGAGTATGCGTCCCAGAGATCTGACCCTTGAGTATGTGGTTGGAAGATTGACCGAGGAAGCAGAGAGAAGGTCAGATATACAGGCTGAACTCCAAGAGAGGAGGAGTTACAGCCGAGGGGGCCAGCAGCAGAATCTGCCAAAGGAGCAAAGTCAAGATTTGGACTTGGCCATGGCAGTGAGGAGGTGCTTTAGATGCAACCAACCAGGGCATCTCCAGCGTCAATGCAGGGCAAGACTTCCAGGAGACGACGTGGAGCAGAGACAGCAATCGACACAGAAACGTAAGCAGAAGGGGCTCTCTTCAGGGAAGAGGCACACGCGTTCTGCTCAGTTTGTTTCTGCATTTTCTCGAGAGGAGAGGAAGATACCTCGAGGAACGTGGTTGCTGGACTCTGGCAGCAGCAGCATAATCTGCAACAAACGGAAGGACTTTAAGACCCTGGGGAAGCCAGTCGATGGAAAAGACTCTATCTATCTTGCTGATGGTCATAAAAGCAAGATTAATGGCCAGGGAACATGTTTCCTGCAGTGTTTGAACACTACTCTGCCAGAGACTCTGTATGTAAGCAGTTTGGACTATTGTTTACTGTCTGTAAGTTGTTTGATTAAAGCAGGGTATAGTGTTGAGTTCACGCAGGATGGTTGTCTGATAAAGAAAGGAACTCAGGTATGTGGCCATGCAAAGATAGAAAATGGGCTGTATGTAATGCAAGACAAGCCTGTTAAAGCAGCCCATGTGGTTCAAGAGAATTTGCCAGTTCATAAGGGGTGTATACATGAACTACATAGGAAACTGGGTCATGCAAATTTCCGTGTGCTTTCAGAGATGCAAAAGGTGTGCAAGAACCTAAAAGTAAAAAGCTGTAACTGTTTTTTAGACTGCAATGTATGCAAAATGGCCAAATCTAAGAGGATGCCTGTGGCTTCTAAAAGTGACAGAGTATCTAAAGAGGTTTTAGAACTTGTCCATTGTGATGTGATAGGCCCTTTTCCACAGAAGACTGAAGGGGGCGCCAGATACGCTTTTCTGGTGATAGATGATAAATCACGTTTTAGTTGGCTGTTTTTGCTAAAACAGAAGTCAGAGTGTTTCCCCACATTCAGAGAATGGGTTGCCCAAGCTGAAAGGCTCTTCAATCGCCCTGTTGTGCAGTTGCAAACAGATAGGGGCGGGGAATTTTTGAATAAACAGTTTGGGGCATGGTTGAGACGTAAGGGGATCACTCATCGTTTAACTAACACTTATAGTCCTGCAGAAAATGGTCTGTGTGAAAGACGTGGGGCTGTAATACAATCAGTAAAGGACTGTCTGCTAGTGGATGCAGGATTAGGTCACAACCATAGGCTGTGGGGTGAAGCTTTCCTCACAGCGAACTTCCTGATTAATAGAACCTGGTCTAGCTCTATAAAGGATATTCCTTATCGTGTGTTGTTTGGGAAAGAACCAGAGTGGACTATGCTCCATAATTGGGGTTCTTGGGCACATGTAAATATCCCCAAAGCTCAGCGCCAAAAAGGGGGTGCTAGAGCACAGAGACTGCGTTTTGTGGGATATCAGTCCTATGGCAAAGGGTGGCGTTTCAATTTACGCCCAGGACGTGTGGTTTTGTCACGAAGTGCAGACTTTGCTGACCAGGACAGGTGGACCATGATCCACGCGAATCCAGATTGCCTACTGCCCCTGCAAGTAAGAGAGGAGGTTTCTTCTCAGCCATTGGCAACACAGGAGCAGGATGAGGAGGAGGCACAGATTTCCCCAAAAGATGTGGCAATAGATGATACTTCTTCTCCAGAGGTAGAGGAAGAAGAGCCAGAGATAAGTGAGCAGGAAGAAGTAATTTTGCCTAGACGTTCTCAGCGTTCAAACAAGGGTGTACCTCCTCAGCGTTTGACCCTAGGAGTGAGAGCATGTAATGTGAATTGTGTAGAGCCACAAAGTTATGATGAAGTCTTAAACTTACCCCCTGGGGAACGTGCTTTGTGGCAACAAGCTATGAAAGAAGAAATGGACTCTTTTAAACGAAACAAAGTGTTTGAGGTCATAGTGCCGCCACCTGGTGGCAGAGTGGTGTCATGCAAGTGGGTCTACAAAAGAAAAACCCTTGCATCGGGGGAGCCACGTTTCAGAGCCAGATTAGTAGCCAGAGGGTTCACTCAGATTAAAGGGGAGAGCTATGACGAAGTGTTTTCTCCCACTTTAAGGAGTGAAACTTTTCGTTTAATGCTTTCCATTGCTGCTGTAAGAAAACTAGCAGTCCACCATTTTGATGTTGATGCTGCATATTTTTTTTTTTTTTTGATTAAAAAATAAGCTTTATTTCTTTTCTTAAAAACATAACAAATTCATAAACCGTAAACAATTATAAACAATTATAAAGACAAAAACAAACTAACCAACAAACAAAATTATACAAATCAACAATACTCCACATCAATACATTTACATTAAAAAATCGTTCTTCCCAACCAATTATATATCGCTTTCCTTATAAACTCTCTCTTACTTGCAATATCTTTTCTTGTTTTCTTACTAAATCTATTTACCCATTTTTATAGATCCCTTACAAATTTAAGTATAAATTTCCCCCCATGTGAATCTAATCCCAACAGATCGCTAACTCAGTCTTAATATTATTTTTCCTAAAATAAAATTCCACACACTCCCATTCTAGTAATAATTTTTGTTTAGATATGTTCCTAATCGCTGCCGTCATTCTTGCCAGATTAACAAACTCAATTAATTTCACCTGCCAATCCTGGACCGTGGGCACCTCCTCTTTTTTCCATCTTTGGCCAATTAATAATCTAGCCGCTGCGCAGGAGTAGAGGAAAATATTTTTCTTCCCTTCCGGTATATTCTCCGGTAAGATGCTTAACAAAAAATATTCTGGTTTTTTCCTGAAGGTGATCCTTAACATTTTTTTCATCTCTTCATATATTTCATTCCACCACTTATTAATCTTTTTACATCCCCACCAGCAATGAAAATAATCTCCCATCTCATTTTTGCATTTCCAACAATTCTTTGATTCATTTTTATAAAATTTCGCTAATTTCTTTGGCGTTAAATGCCATCTATACATTAATTTCAGCATATTCTCTTTGATGCCCACACTGGCTGTGAATTTCATTGTTTTTCCCCATAATATATCCCATTGCATTTTAAAAATCGGTCTACCCAAATCCTGGGCCCATCTAATCATTACACATTTAGTCTCTTCATCCTTTAATTCCCATTCCAATAAATATTTATACATTTTAGATAATGATTTTGTATTGTCGTCAATTATAATTTCCTGTAGTTTCGATTTCTCTTTCCCAAATCCAAGTTGATGCTGCATATTTGCATGCAAATTTAGACCATGAAGTGTTAATGAAACAACCCCCAGGTTTTGAAGAGAGGAATGGTGCAGTTTGGCGTTTGAAAAAGGCTGTTTATGGATTCAAACAAAGTGGAAGATGTTGGAACAAATGTTTAAATGAAGCCCTTGTAAAACTAGGTTTTAAAAAGAGTGTGGCTGATCCATGCCTGTACACCAAGGGGACAGGCGACAAATATCTAATGCTCTTAGTTTTTGTAGATGATTTGCTTGTAGCAGGGAGTTCCACAGATGAAATCCAAAAGCTCACTAGTCAGCTGGAAAAGAGGTTTAAACTTAAAGCCTTGGGGCCTGTAAGCAATTACTTGGGAGTAGAAGTAAGGCGAGAAGCTGATGGAAGCTTTCTATTGAGCCAGAAAGAGAAAATTAATCATCTGATAGAGCAGTTTGGTATGGAAAACTGCAAACCAGTTCAAACTCCCATGATACCAGATTTCACAAAGATAGTGTGTGATGATGAATTTGATCAGCCTGAGTTGTATCACTCAAAAATAGGATCACTGCTGTATTTAAGCCAGTGGTCAAGGCCAGACATTGCATGTGCTACAAATGTTCTGAGCCAACGTGTATCTAAACTCAGTACTGTTGATTGGTGTGGTTTGAAAAGGCTTATCCGATATCTAAAGGGGACAGCAAGTGTATGTTTAAAGATATCTAGTACACAAGATGAGAGACTAGAAGTATTTGTTGATGCAGACTGGGGGAGCTGCGTAACTACTAGAAAATCTACAAGTGGAATGGTTGTGATGTTTGCCAATTCCATAATTGGATGGCGGTCCAAGAAACAAGGATTTGTAGCAGCTTCATCCTGTGACGCAGAATATGGGAGCCTGTCGCTAGCATGCAATGAATTTGTGTGGTTTATACAGATTCTAAAAGATCTAGATTGTAAAGTAGATTTGCCTATCCAAGTGTATGAAGATAGTCAATCATGCATTGCATTAGCGGGCTCAGAAATGATGAAATCCACATCAAAACATATTGCCATCCGTTATGCAAATGTTAGAGATTGTGTACAGAATGGGTTAATCAAACTGGAGTATTGTCAATCACAAGATAATATTGCTGATTTGTTTACCAAGCCTTTGCCAGCAACATGTCATAAGGAATTGATGACAAAACTGGGTTTATGTATATAATATATGTATGTATTGTTTTCTGTTGGAGTTTTTGCATTTAAAGAAACAGAAGGGGTGTCACGGCTAAAAATTGGCCGCTGTTTCTTTAATGCTGGGGAGCTGGGTCAGCATGAGTCAGCAGCCTGCAGTGACTCATGCAACCTTTCACCTAATTGTATTGTACCTGTATATATGTTGGTCGGGTCTGGTTGGTTGTTACTTGGTTGGTTGGTTGGTGAAAGCTGGTGGTGTTGATGTCTGTCGTTCTGCAGTTAAAAGGCTTTTAAGAATAAAAGCAGAATATACTCTGCAAGGACACTCTTCGTGGAGTCTTTTGTGCCAGGCAAAGCAGGTCAGAAGCTTTGCCATATTTTTTCAAAACACTGACACCAAGATCTTGGCAGAGGGTACCGGTTTGCTGAAGGGCAGAGTGGGCTTGTAATCTCCAGAAACGCAACATTTTGTGAGCAAAAGGGCTGGGAGAAACTTCATGCTAACTCAGAAGTCTGGTTACAACCTTCTCAAAAGTTTACTGGCACTAAAGAGCAAAGAGGAGGGAGGGGGAGGAAGATAAGGAAGAGCAGGTGCAAAGAGGAAAGAAAAGAGTGTTATCTTCATACTCAGAGCAGGAGGATAGTTTGCCTGTTGCCAAGCAACGGCAAGGGGGGCTGGAGACTGAGGGGGATGAGAGTAAAGAGGAAGAAAGTTTTGCTCCAAGACGTTCTAAGAGGGAGAACAAGGGAATTCCTCCGAAAAGATTTTCCCCTGACACAGCCAATGTTTTTCATGTAGCCTGCGAACCTCAGAGTTTCCAGGAGGTTTTGAAACTTCCAGAGGAACAAGCAAATCTCTGGATGCAGGCCATGAGGGAAGAGATGGATTCTCTTAGAGAACATGATGTGTTTACAGCCATGTCACCACCCAAAGGAGTTAAAATTGTGGGGTGCAGATGGGTGTACAAACTAAAGCCTTTGTCGGTTGGTGGTTACAAATACAAGGCAAGGCTTGTAGCCCAAGGCTTTTCACAACGGCCAGGACTTGATTTTGACGAAATCTTTACTCCCATAGCTAGAAGTGGTAGCGTGCGTTTGTTGCTGGCAATTGCATCTAAACGCAGACTCAGGGTCATCATTTCGATATTCAAACTGCGTATTTACATGCTTCTTTGACAGAAGACATTTATTTAGCAGAACCACCAGGATTTGAGTCAGGAGCAAACAAAGTGTGGAAATTGAACAAAGCACTTTATGGGCTACATCAGTCAGCAAATGCCTGGAACAAATGTCTGGACAGTGTGTTAATTTCACTTGGTTTCCAGAGCAGCATTGCTGATAACTGTGTGTATGTTAAAGGGTCAGGTTTGTCACAACAGTTCTGCGTAATTTATGTTGATGATCTTTTACACATGTGTAACACAGAGGCACAGACGAAAAAGTTTGCCACACAATTAGCTAAAAAGTTCAAGGTTAAAGACCTTGGTCCCGTAAAAAATGTATTTGGGTTTGGAAACGTGCTGGGCGGATGATGGCAGTTGTTTGATAAGTCAGAAAAGCAAAATCAAACAGATGTTAAATAATTATGGCATGCAGGATTGCAAAGGGATGACCATACCCATGGAGCCAGATTTCATTAAGTCATTGCACACTGATGACAGCACAGAGTTTGATCAGCCAGAGCTGTATCAGTCAGCGATTGGAAGCTTACTATATCTAGCGCAGTGGAGTCGCCCTGATATAAGCTATGCTGTTGGTATTCTCTCAAGGCAGGTTGCTAAACCAACAGTCAATGCTTGGAAAGCTGTAAAGCGTGTTTTTCACTATCTCCAACACACGATTGACTACGTGTTGAGGTTTAGTTCAAAAGGTGAAGAGGTGTTACAATGCTTTTCAGACAGTGACTGGGCAAATTTACCTAGTCGAAAATCAGTTACTGGTCTAGTGATCATGTTTGGTGGGGCACTAATTGAATGGAAATCAAGACGCCAATCCATTGTCAGTGTGTCATCCACTGAGGCCGAATACGCCACTCTGAGCGAATTGTGTAATGAATTGTGTTTTTTCAGACAATTGTTAAATGACCTGGGAATAAATTGTAATGAGCCTGTAAAAGTTTGTATTGATAATCAAGCTTGTATCACCTTGAGCAATACACAGAGCTTTAAGTCTAAGTCAAAACACGTGTCTGTAAAATATCAAAATGTGAGATGCAATGTTGAGAACAAGGCAATTGAATGTGTTTATGTATCCAGTGATCAGAACATTGCAGATGTCATGACCAAACCGTTGGCATGTGTGAAAAACAAACTGATGTGCGAAAAGTTGAGTTTGTTTGAAAAATAAGTTAAAAGCACTTTGCTTATGCTCAGGAGCTAATTGCTTAGGTGTGTTCGCTGTGAGGGGGTGTTAGAGGTTTGGCCTCTGTGTAAACTTGCAGCTCAACACACCACCAATTAAGCACCTGGGGAATGACTCAGCTTTTTACTTAGTTGAAAGTCTGCCCAGAGACAAGAGAAAGTCTGCCTACCAACAGCTAATTGATTGGATGAAGAGAACAATAAAGACTGAGACCAAAATGTGCTCTGGGTGGAGAGTTAGGAGATGGTGGACTGTGTGGAGAGTTTATGTTAGAGGTAGAGAGGCTTACTGTTCTTGTTGTTTGTTTTCTTGTAAATAAACCTGTATATAGTTATTCAGTACTAGTGAGTTCCTGTGTCAAGCTACTTGCTTTCAACTGCGACCAAGGACTTTTCCGCTGTGCCTGCGCTTACTCTGCTAAAGTCCAACTGGTGTAGTTGGCATTTACAAACAGCCTACAATTCTTTAACACACACATATATATATACAGAGGGTGGTGGGGGTGGGTGGGAATGGGTGATGGGCTGATGGGTGATCAGCCCATCACCCATTCCCACCCACCCCCACCACCCTCTGTATATATATATGAAGGTCTGACACTTCTGTTTCCAGTGTATCTGAAGAAGTGTGCATGCACACGAAAGCTGGTTTTCCACCAAGTCAAACAGTGCCCTCAAGTAGCGTTATACCTTCCTCCACTCCTTCCCTTCCTGTGAAATCTAAGCCACACCCACAAACCAAATGACATCATCAACCAAGCAACTGAAACCACCAAGGCAGCCATTATCAGACCCCTAGGCCTTTGTTTTATGTAGGCCCCTGCCAGGCCCCCACTAGGCCCGGGGGGGGGAATAACCCACAGCAACGCACTTGGGGGCAAGGCAAGCGGTTTTTACTTTATAATTTAGCACCACTATCCCCCCCCAAAAAAATCCCTCACCAAATAACCACAAGACAAAAATAAATACAATCCTTCAAAACGTCATGAGATACGCCGGTCACTCTCCCAAAAATAAGGGGGAGAGTCCAGAAGAGAAAAGGACATTAAAGGGGACAAAGAAGTAAAGACTGCTTGATTTTGTTACTTTGACAGAGCAAATAGCTTCCATCAACCGCCTGGCACATTTCCACTCCTAAATAATTTTTTACTGTACCGAGGTTTTTAACCTTGAACCTCTTTGCTAACTGAGTATAGAACTCATTGACCAGTTTGTTACTCTTGGCCACATATAAGAGGTCATCCACAAAAATTAAACAGAACTCCATATTATTTCCAGACCCTCTTATATATAAACAATTGTCAGCCACACAATGTTTAAAACCAAGCTTAACCAGTGTGTCATCCAGACAACGGTTCTAGTTACGTGCAGACTGTTTTAAACCGTATAAAGCTTTGTGCAGCTTGTAAACATTCCCAGGCCTAGTCTCAAAACCTTGTGGTTCAGCTAAATACAGCTCCTCTGTGAGACCAGCATTTAAATAAGCTGTTTGACTGTCGAAATGACTGGCCACTAATTTATGCTTTGCAGCGATAGTAAGCAACAGCCTCATGCTTTCGCTTCTCGCTGTAGGAGCAAATACCTCATCAAAATCCACTCCAGGTCTTTGGGAAAAACCCTGTGCTACTAACCGTGCCTTATACTTGAAACCTCCAGTAGCTAAGGGCTTCAGTTTATAGACCCATCTACTGCCTACCACCTTGGCACCCTTGGGTAGAGGAATAGAAGTAAACACCTCGTGCTCTTGCAGAGAATTCATTTCTTCTTGCATTGCTTCTTTCCAGCACAAAACCTGTTCTTCTGGTAACTTAAACACCTCATCATAGCTTTGTGGCTCTACAGCTACATGGCAAATATGAGATACACATGGTGAATAACGGTCTGATGGAACTCCCTTGTTTCTCCTCTCTGACCTTCTGGGAGTTAAATCACTTTTCTCTGCACTGTCATCCCCCTCAGACACTTGCTCCCTTTCAGAAGAAACACCTTTTGAAGTAGACGAAAACTGTCTGGCTTCAGAGTTTGGAAACATTTCAGGCTTTTCATCATCCCCTTCAGAGCTGACAATTTCTGGCTGCTCTTTATTGCCAGAAAAACTCTTGGAAGATTGCAACCAAACCTCTGTGTTTGCATGGATTTTCTCCCAACCAGAGTGCTCACAAAAATTTGCATTGCGTGATACTATTAACCCGTTGTTACCAACTGCAAACTGCCACCCTTTTCCTTGATCTTGATAACCAACAAAAATAAGTTGTTGTGCCTTGGCATCCCCTTTTCTGCGTTGTGCCTTCGGCACATGTACCCAAGCTTGTACCCCAAACACACGCAAATGATCCACTTTGGGCTTCTTCCCAAACAACTTGAAATAGGGTGTAGTTCTTATTGAACTATGAAATAAGCAATTTTGAATATAACACGCATTCAGAATGGCTTCTCCCCAATAACCAAAAGATAAACCAGAATCTGCTAGCATAGATTGCATCATTTCTTGCAACGCTCTATTCTTCCTCTCAGCAATCCCGTTCTCTTCCGGAGAATGAGGATTAGTTTTTCTATGTCCAATTCCACGTCTTGCCAACCAAGACTGAAATACATTAGACAAAAACTCCCCTCCACGATCAGACTGAAGTTTTCTGGACTTTGCAAGAGAACTGCCTTTCTACATAGGCAACCCAGCTTTTAAACTTAGAAAAAACTTCCCCCTTGTGCTTTAACGTATAAACCCAGCAGAATCTGGTAGCATCGTCAATAATTGCCAGTGCATAGCAAGAATTACCTCTGCTAGGCTTGAAAGGACCGCATACATCGGCATGTACCAGCTGAAACGGCTTTTCACTGACTCTTTGGCTGCTAGGATACGGACCTCTGTGACACTTAACCTGCTTGCACACATTGCAGTCTAAAAACTTGTCACAATTTTGCAGCTCACAGCCATCGCTCAGCTTTGGCATTTTAATTACACTTCGCCAATTAGAATGACCTAGGCGTCGGTGCCATAAATGTAAACAATGCTGGTGTAACGGCTTGTTTTTACAATTCTGCTGTAAAACACCACTAGCTAGTACAGAATCCTCAACTCTGTCATTGTCTTTTAGCACAAACACACCACACTCTGGCAAAGCCCTTCCCAATGTCTTACCGTCTTTCTGTATCTCACAGCAATTGTTATTAAACTGCACACAAAAACCAGACTGCATTAGACATGATATAGACATTAGATTGCTTTGCAACGAAGGTACACACAGAACATTGTCCAACTGTGTGCGCAGACTTGGGACAAAGACAGATCCAGCAGACTTCACTTCAGACTTTCTCCCATCTGCAAGCACGACCTGCTTGCGTGGATTAGGTAACTTATTGGAAAACAAAGCCTCTGATGTAACCAGATGCTTTGAACTGCCAGAATCGACCACCCACTCGATGCTTTTTTCATCTTCTGGACACTTGACCATTGCGGCGACGTACTGCACTGTCTGCTTTGACTTGCCACGTTTCTTCTGCTGATGACTTCTCTGATCCTCGGAACCTGCCACTTCTGGACACGCTTTACGCAGATGTTTTGAAGATCCACATTTATAGCAGCGACGCACAGCAAATGCAGACTCCTCGCTGACAGCTTCTGAAGAACGCTGAGACACCAGCTTCACTTCAGAACTGCTGGCGTTTTTGACAGACCGACTCCCTGTCAAAACACTAGAAGTTTTTGACTGTCTGCACACCCGCTTCTGCCACTCCTCAAGCAACCTGCCAGTGACATAGTCCAGTGTCAAATCCCATTCTCGCATTGACTCCAGCGATAGAACAAGATTGTCCCAACTGTCAGGAAGTGAACTTAAAATAATGCAGACTTTCTCTTCCTCTGGTAAGTTACAACCCCTCTCCAGAAGAGCCACAAACTTCATCTGCAATTCGTGGAGATGGTCCTGCATTGACACTCCCGGCTGAAGCAGCGATTTGTATAGAGATTTACGGATAGACAGCTTTGAACCTGCCGTCTCCCACACATGGAGATTCCGGAGAGCAACCCACACAGCTTTTGCAGAACTGCACTCACGCACGTGGGGTAGCTGCATATCATCTAGCGCCAACACAAAAGTAGCTCTTGCCCTCTCGTCCCGCTCCAAATGCTCAGCATCAGGCCTTGAAGGAGGTTTAGACACAGCATTCCAGAGACCTTCTCTCTGCAGCGTAGCTTGAATCCTCTGGGACCACAACAAATAGTTATGATTGTTCAGACGCTCAAACAATAATGCAGCTGGATGCTGCATGTCTGTGTCTATCGTCTGTGTCCAGTCGTCCTCTAGACTTGGGTCTGCCACCAATCAGCTCTTAGCATCGATACCACGACAGTCTGCAACTGATCACCTCAGGCACGTCCTCACCAACTCCTTTGCTAGGAATCTGGGAGACTTCACAACCCCTGCGTTCACGACTTGACTGGCACACCACTAACCTGGAAACCACAGCCTGGGTACCAGAACCTATTGAAGTGTAGCAGAGAATTTAGCAGGCAGCACAATAGTGTGGTGGTGTAATCCAGGACTCAGGAAACAGAACTTGATGAACAGTAGCTTTTATTATAAGCTGCTTTGTACAAGTTACTATATACACAGACTCTCAGAACTCTCCTCACAAACTCATTCTCCAAACAGCTTCATTTTACCTCAGCATAGAACTGCTAGTGCCAAGCTGCCTATAGGGGGGACATTAAACCAATCAGCAGCCTGTCACCATGCTTCTCTGTCTCCCTATAGGGGGAGTTTAAACCAATCAGCAGCCTGTCAACACACTTCCCTGTCTCCAGGCAAAAACTCCCTTGTTTAACTTAGCTTCTGGCTAACTCACTAATTGTCTACTTTATTTTTTTTAAAAATATTTTTTATTAATTTTAGAGATTACAAAAACGGTACTTACATAAACATATTTTCCACCTTCTTTCCACCCCCCTTCCATGGGAGAATCCCATGCAGGCGAACAGTTGAAGGTGGTCCATTTTATGGTTGGGTTTATGTCCCCCTCCCCCACCCCAAAGCCCCCTCCTGCCACCAGAAAGCTCCAGGGAGTCAGGGCAGAAAGCAGGAAGACAACCACCCAGCCATCCATTCTCATACCAGAAAGAAAAAATCTATACTAAAAAAAGGAAAAAAGAAAAGAAAAGAAAAAAGAAGAGGGATACAGAAAAAAAAATAGAAAAAAAAGAAACGACAAAAAAGAAAATATAAAGAAAACAAAAATAATCTTTTTCAAATCAACATTAATAAACTATATTTTGTGGGCTTCCCCTACCTCCCCCCTTCCCCGGTTTTCATCCTTTTATTATCCTCTTTAACAGTTTCCTTATCTATAAAATAATTACTTTTATTCCCCATAAAAATTTTAAACTTCACTATTATTGTTTTCACCAAATCTCTTAATCCCTATAATTCCAAATCCGATTTTCCCCCCTTGCCTAATTTTCCCCCTCAATGAGCTTCCTTAGCTTAAACTTTTTCCATAATCAAATCTCATTTACACTCTAACAATTCCCAATATAACCTTTCTTCCCCAATTTCTTCCCCAATTCCGTCTACCTCCTTCCAATCCAGCAAGTTCCGTGGTCAGCAGTCCAGTTTTAATCCTAATAATCCATCCTATTGATCACACACCCATTCTCCCTTCATCCCACCCCCTTTTTCCAATGTTTTGCCCTCCAGGCATCCATAGGGCCCCCCTGAGTTTCTCCCCTTCTTAGGTTATTCTTGTCTTTCTCCTTGTGGGTAATCTGAAATTCCGCTGGTTCCTGTCGCTCCCTCCTCAAAAGAGGGGTATTCCGCTTATCCTTTTGTGAAAAAAGATGATCTTTTCCTTCGTGGTGAGCTTCATTTTGTGTTGTATTATCACAGTCATTCTTATTATCTTTACACTCCAAATCACAGTCTCCATCATTGTCCAAGTCTTCCAAATCGCTGTCGCTGTCATTGTCACTGTCTTCCCCTTCGATTTCAGTACCTTCGTCATCTGAGAAATTATATTTAGCAATCACCATCTGAAATTGCTGCTTTAACTCTTGCTGTTGGATCTCATCTCGGCATAGTCCTATTCTTACTTCCCACAGGGTTGTCAAAACAATTCGCTGGAACTCAGGCGAATACTTTTTTGTTGACATAGTTTGGTCTTGTCAAGGTCACTACTTGTCATGTGGGGTGGAAAATGGTCGCTGCTTATTTTCCCCGCCTCATTTTAGCAAACTGGCTGCATTTTCCAATTCATAATACATAAAGATCCAATCGAATATTTCAAAAGCATATATACAAAGATTCTAAAAAGTCCAAATAAGAAAGTCTGTTTATAAGTCCTATTCAGCTCGCTGGGCTGTCTGGGCTGCCGGATCTCGGGGAAACAAAAGGTTTTCCTAATTCTTTTCCGTCTTTCTGCAGGGGATCAATAACCACTGACCTTCTCCCCTTTTACCCTGCATCCAGGGGAGGACTTTTTTGCGTCTTTGAGGGTACCTTTTAAACCAAAACCTTCAATTCCCGGCTTCGGGTATTTATTTACTGTTTCTTGAATTGCCGGTGGGAGGGGGTGGCTTCCGTTTTGTTTCCCTCTCTCCCAAGTCCAAATTAATTTCAAATCCAATTTTTAGAAGCTTACTTACAGTCTTAATTTCCAGTTCTTTCTTTTGGAAGAATCCTGCGCTCTCCGCCTCCGGCTCGTAGCTTCTCTCCGCTAGAGCAACGATGGCGCTCAAAATGGCCCCCGCGACTTCGACCCTTCTCGCTCCGGCGCTCTTACTAGGGCAACCGGAGAGTTGGGGAGTCCGGATTGGGGCTCCGCTGAGCGATTTTGCCGCCGGGACACTCTACCCGAGGTTCTATGGGGTGCAGCGTTGCTCTCGCTGCCCTCCCCCCTCCAGCGAAGACGGGCTGTCTTGGAACAAGACAAAGACCCCGCCGATCGGCGCTGGCGCAGGACCGGAAGCCTCTAATTGTCTACTTTAAAGCTGCAGTTTATCACAAAAACTTCAACATGCAGTTTCAAAAATTTTGCGCTGGTGGAGGCATTTCAAACCAAATTCTACCGTTGTCTATTGGCGATCCCCCCCTGTGTATCTAACATAGCCGTCCGATTGGAAGTTGGACAACTACCCATTAACGCGCGGATGTGGATTTTAAAGATACACTATTGGTTAAAACTTATTTTCTTCCCGGCTGGTTTGGCACCTTTAACATTGTTAGACACCTATCACTCTAACTGGAAAGTCTCCCTGTTTGAAAAGATAAGAAGCTTGGGATTCTCTCTGCAGATCTTGATTGTGGCAGGATATGAGAGAGCCAGAAGCCAACTGCTCCAACGTATTAGGGACGTGGAGCTGCAGTGCCATTTAGGCAAAATGGACAAACATGTCACAATAAGAGATCTTGGGAGAGGGTTCTCACCCGCAAATTACATGGCAAAACTGCAAATACCTAAGTATAGACATTCCTTTACCTTGGTCAGATTAAATGTGTTGCCCTCTGCACTGCTGCTGGGTAGATATGAGGGTAAACCGTATGAGTCACGTGTTTGTCCATGTGGCTCATCGGAAGTGGAAACAAATTTACATGTGTTGCTGCACTGCAGTCTCTACGAGGATTTACACCTGACCTTTATCACCCCAGCCTTGCAAAAGCTTTAAAATGAATCAGATTTTCAATGCCTGAGAGCCTTGGTCGAAGACAAGGTCCCTGAAATCACTATCAATGTTGCCAAATTCTGTGTTTCTGCTATCAGACGCAGGAAACAAGAGTTTTCCAATGTCAATACGCAGGCGAATGTGATTATCTAATTTTATCTAGGTCCTTTATTTTAAAGTGTGGTTTTGGCCATATTGTATTGAAATGGTCTTTGCTTATTTTTGTGCTATCCTTGTTGAATAGCTGTATGAGTTGATTTGGTCTATGACCGTTTAATAAACTTTGATTTGATTTGATGGATGTTAAAATCCCCTAAGACAACCAAGCTAGGTGTCTCCAGGAGCACATCCGACATGACCTGAAGCAGCTCGGGCAGGGAATCCTTGGTGTAGCGGAGAGGTCGGTACACCAAAAGGAATCTTGTACTGCCCCTATTGCCCAACTTCCAGAACATGCACTCAGAAAACCTGGTCTTACCAATAGGACGCCTGGTGCAAACTAATGACTTCCTAAAAATCACTGCAACCCCCCCTCCCCGCCCAGATGGCCTGGGTTGCTGTGCGTAAGAGAAACCTGGTGGACAAGTAGCGGCAAGAACAGGCCCATCTGCTTCATCCAGCCAGGTCTCTGTCACACATGCCAGGTCAAATCCTCCATCCACAATCAGGTCGTGGATGGCAGTGGTCTTGTGGATCATTGACCTGGCATTGCACAGCAGCACCTTCAGGTCATGTGGGTATCACTTGCTGATTTGAGTATCCATCCGGTCAGGACCAGACGCGGAGGCAGGGATAGTCCTCAAACAACGACTAAGCCTGCCTCCTCGGTAATGACATGGTCTGGTCTTAGCGTAACTCCTCCTCCTACCCGTGATCACTGAGATCGGTTGTCCCAGTGCATACCCCCCCCCCCCTGTGGAACCTGCCCCAGCCATTTTGTTGGCTGGGACCCACTCTTAGGCAGCCCTGACCCCTCCCCTTAAAAACAAAATAAAACCTATATATTAAAAAATACAATAAAACAATACAAACATAAAACAAAAAAATTCAAACAAAGTAAAATTAAACAAACCCAAATTAAACACATGCAAACATATAAGGCATTTAAAAACATTTCTTGCTGCTGAGAGTATGTGCAGCAACAGCAGCAGTGTCCCAGGTCCCTCCGCAGGTTTTGAGCTGTGTTGGTGGGTGCAGGCCCCGCCCCCAGGCCAGGTGGAATTGGCAAAAAGGGAGCGGTCCCCCAGGCACTCTCAGGCAGCAGCAGTGTCCCAGGCCTCTCAGCAGCAGTGTCTTATTTTAGGAGAAACAGGGTATATACTACAACTGATTGTAAGCCTCTGTCTTTTTTTAAAAAAACAACAACCATGCACTTTCTCTCCCCAGTTTAAGTCCTCAGATATTTGCAGTGGCCACCACCACCACCCCCCCATTTAAAATCCCCTACCTTCCCCTTGCCACTTCCTGGGTTTTTTATGGAACTGAACAACTTGGGTGCTTCAGAACGCGCCTTGTGTTGCCAGGCCCTTACAGGGCCTGGGCCAGGTAGATAATGTGGCCCTGTTTTTAACCCTTTTGTTACTTTTTTTCATTTTACTGATCCTGAATATGCTGCCCGAGGCCCCCTTTAGATTCGGAGGCCCGCACCAAGTGGCCCATATGACCCCCCTCCTTCTGTCTGGGCCTGTCTGTTGCTACGGGGCTGTGGGGCTTCACTATTTGACCCCCCCCCAGTCGGGATTTTTAAAGTAGTTCTCTGCGTCCCAGGGCGCATCATCACCCCCGATCCTTAATCTAAATATATAGAAATGTTCATGATGCGTTCACAGGGGCCAATGTATGGAAATACAGGGGTGAGGGGACAACAGAGGGCTCAGACAAAAGTAAATCCTGGGAAATGGAACCCAGAAACTTTCATTTCCTTCTCCAAGGGTGGGGGCCAATGTTCCTACATTCCAATGTTCCATACCGGGGGTAGGAGCCAACACTCCCCAGGGACAACAGAAGGCTCAGACAAAAGTACATGCTGGGAAATAGAACCTAGAAGCTGACAGTTCCTTTTCGAAGGGTGGGGGCCAAGGTATGGAGATACAGGGGGAGGGGCCAACACTCCCCAGCATAGCTGCCAAGTCCAGGTTAAAAAAATAAGGGATCAGCAGCGCCGGCATGTCCAGACATGCGTAGAAGCAACTTCCAGTGCCGGCGCTGCCGATTTCCGGTGCCCAGACCTGGGCAGAGCGGCACCGGAAGAAATCTGGTTTCTTAACAAACATGTTTTTCAACACTTTCTTCAATTCATTATAAATCTTATCCCATAAGCTCTTTACTTGGGGGCAAGTCCACCACATATGGTAAAAGGTTCCTTCCACATTCTTACATTTCCAACATTTATTATCCTGTTTATGATAAACCTTAGCTAGCTTTACCGGTGTAAGATACCATCTATACATCATCTTCATCATATTTTCTTTCAACACATTACACGCGGTAAACTTCATATTCTTCCACAACCTTTCCCAATCTTCTATCATTATATTATGCCCTACATCTTTAGCCCAGTCAATCATCACAGATTTTGTCTGCTCGTCCTTGGTATGCCACTCCAACAATAGATTATACATCTTTGAAAGGTTCTTAACTTTAGATTCTAACAATTCCGTTTCCAATCTGGATTTTTCGGTTTGAAAACCAACTTTTTAATCCAATGTATACAATTCATTTATTTGGTGATACTGCAACCAATCATTCAAATGTATCTTCAACTGCTCATATGTTTTTAACTTAAATTGATCTTTCTCTTCCACCAATAATTCCTTGTACATCAGCCATCTGGTTTCCATATTCAACTTTTTATGTACTTTAGCCTCTAAAGGTGAAATCCACCTGGGTCTCTTTCTGTCTATCAAATCTTTAAATCTATCCCAAACATTAAACAATGGTTTTCTTATAATATGACATTTTAAAACTTTGTTAACCTTAATCTTATCGTACCACAAATATGCATGCCATCCAAATGCATTATCATAACCTTCTAGGTCTAAAACATCCGTATTATCAAGCAGGAACCATTCTTTCATCCAATAAAACGCTGCGGCTTCAAAATAAAACTTTAAATCTGGCAGTGAGAAACCTCCTCTTTCTTTCACATCTGTTAACAATTTATATTTAATTTTAGGCTTTTCCCCCTTCCAGATAAATCTCGATAAAACTTTCTGCCATTCTTTAAAACATCCTAGCTTGTCCACAATAGGTAATGCTTGAAACAAAACCAACATTTTGGGCAATACATTCATTTTTATCACTGAAATTTGGCCCATCAAAGATAATTTCAAATTAGACCATATATCTAAATCTCTTTTAATTTCATTCCATAATTTCTCATAATTATTTTTAAACAAATCTATATTTTTTCCAGTCATATTTACTCCCAGGTATTTCACCTTTTTAACGAATGTCAACCCTGTGGCCTCTTGCAACCTTTTAACTTCTTCTGGTGCTAAATTCTTACTCAATACTTTGGTTTTCACTTTGTTCAATTTAAACCCTGCAAGCTGTCCAAACTCCTGGATTCATAGCTGCCAAGTTCTCCCTTTTTTTAAGGGAAATTCCCTTATGCTGCATAGGCTTCCTCACGAGAAAAGGGAAAACTTGGCAGCTATGCCTGGATTATTTCCAGTGCCTTAACTGCACTGGTCTCAGGTTCTTGTAAAGTCAATACTAAATCATCAGCGAAGGCTTTTAATTTATACTGTTTTGATCCCACTCCTATCCCTTTAACTCATTGTCCTTTCTAATTTTATTCAGCAGAACTTCCAGAACCATTATAAAAAGTAGAGGGGAAAGTGGGCACCCTTGCCTGGTACCTTGTTCAATTCTAATATCTTTTGATACCATATTATTCACAATAATTTTCGCTTTTTGCTCTGAATAGATAGCAATTATCCAATTTATAAACCCTTGTCCAACGTCCATCTTTTCTAAAAAAAATTATCATAAATTTCCAAGAAACATTATCAAATGCCTTCTCAGCATAGGTAGTTAAACACACAATGATAAAATGGGCACAGGACATAGGAAGGGTGATATATAGTAATCAATGGGGAAAAATATGGAGGGAAGATATAAATTTCATGGCTTGCATGGGGATAAGGGAAAATATTTGGAAATTGATATATAGGTGGCACCTAACACCAGCAAAATTAGCAAAAATATACAAAAATGATCAAGATACATGTTGGAAGTGTAAAGATAAAGTAGGGGATTATTTCCATTGCTGGTGGGGTTGCAAAAAAATAAATATATTCTGGACAGAGGTATATGATAAAATGAAAAAGATGTTAAAATGTACATTTGGGAAAAAGCCCGAAATCCTACTATTAAGTCTAATTCCGGAAAGCGTGCCAAGTGATAGAAAGAACACCCTCTTATATGCGTGTGCAGTGGCCCAAATGCTGATAGCCCAGAACTGGAAAGAGACAAAATCCCATCGATTCAGGAATGGTATATCAAATTAGCGGAATACATGAATTTGGCAAAATTGACGGCAATAATTAGAGGGGTCCCCAAACAAAAAATTAAAGCAGAATGGAGTTATGTGGAGGAACATCTTTATAACAAAGGTATAAATTCGAAGTGGGTGATAAGCTTAGAATAAATACACAAGTTAATAAATAAATAAATTAAATAATATAAAGTAAATAAGATATGATATTAGATAAGGGAAAAGCCTGGTAAAATTTGCATAGACGTAGGGAACCAAAGGTAAAATGTTTGGAAGTACGGTTTTTTAAAATCTGTATCTTTGTTGCTGTTGTTCTCTTTTTTCTTTTTTCTTTTTCCCCTCCTTTGTTCCTTTTTTTGTATGTTAATTTGTGTTAAATTGGTTACGTTTTGATATATTGTGTAGTGTATTCATGTTCTTTTTTTAATAATAATAAATAAAGATTTTTTTAAAAAAACAACCAAAACACACACACACACACACACACACACGCACAAAACAAAAAAACAAATGCCTTCTCAGCGTCTATAAAAATCAAAGCTGCACTGGTGTTCTTTTTTGCTTCTAACATTTCTAATACATCCACAATATTTCTAATATTATCCTTCATATGTCTAGCGGGTAAAAACCCCGCCTGGTCTTTATGAATTTGATCTTTTAACACCTTTTTTAATCTTGAGGCCAAAATACTTATCTTTAATCTTGAGAGATTGGGTGATAATTCTTCATCTGTGCTCTATCCATATCAGGTTTTGGTATCAGGGTTACATATGCTTCTTTCCAAGTCTCAGGTGCTTTGTCCCCTCCAAGAATCTTGTTACATACATCCACTAATCATGGGTTGATTAACCAGTCCTTTAAAATCTTGTAATATTTCACTGTCAGTCCATCCGGTCCTGGTGCCTTGCCGATTTTTAATTGATTTATAGCTTCTTCCACTTTTTGTTTTGTAACTTTATAATTGAGTGTAGATCTCTTATCCATCGGAATCTTTTGCAGTCCATGCTTAAATATCCAAATTTTTCTATACCGTGTTTCCCCTTTTTTAAGACGTAGTCATTATATAAGCCATAGCAGGATTTCTAAGCAATTGCGCGATACAAGCCATACCCCGAAAATAAGACATACTGATAGACCCTTCACCCACTAGCAATAACCCCCCTCCTGCCAGCCAACTCCCCCCTTAAAAATCTCTCCCCATTTTGCTGTCGCTCCACAGACATGTATTTCCTTTAAAAGCTTGTAAAAATGCACCGAACAGCCGTAGCTGCTGGCTGCCGAAGCCTTGTGATTTCCCTTCCCCGTTTCTGAGAGCATTTTTTTAGCCAAGCTGTGTAAGCTCTACTTGGTGAAGGGGAGAAAAGTGGGGTGGGGAGGAGATGAAGGCACGAGGAAGAAAAGAGGGGCGATTGAAGAATGCAAAGGCTGTTTTCCCTTTTAGGGAGAGACCTCCGTGCGCGCGTCTGTCTCTCTCCCCCCCCCTGCGTCTCTCTCTCTCTCTCTCTCTCTCACACACACACACACACACACACACAGCCCACCTCTCGCTTCCCCCCACCTTTCCCTAAATTCCCTTCCATTCAATGCACGTTGATTTCCTCTTAACGGGAATCTCCCGTGTCTGATTGTTGTCTCATTGCTTTTACCGGGCATAAAGCAGCCTTTTAAAAATCCTGCTGCAGTTTTCTTTCTACCTTATGCTGCTTGGTTGTCTGTGGAGCTGCCCCTTTAAGGATTTGTAAGTAGTCTGGATCGCAGTCCTTGCCTTGGGGACTTTTATTTATTTATTAAGGACTTTTTCCTTCGCTGTTTGCGAGCTGCTAAAAGGAGCTGCTAAACGCTGCTTTACACAAAAGTTAAACTGCCGGTCCTAACAACACGTGCTTCCTCACCTCGCTGGCTCAATTGCTTCTCAATTGCTACCATTTACCAAGTCAGCAATCTTAATTGCTGCTTAGCTGGCTTCTTTGTTCTCAGCAGGTAGCTTCTTTGCTATCAGTGATAGCACTGCAAAGTGCTATGTTGTTGGAACTTCAGACAGTCTTGCAGTCTTGGGCAGCTGGCTGGTAGAGATCCTTACTTGCTTTAGGTATAGGCTACTGCTAGGACTGTATCACACAGATAGATTCCATTATACTGGTTTAGATTTAAGAAGCTCCAGTGTAGCAGATTGCTATTAAGTGAGTCCCCACCTTGGAGGAGAGAGAGAGCAGCCCTTCGCGAACATCCCAGGGCCGGGGAGAGAGGGCTGCACCAGGGACGCACACACCTCCCTTCCCTCAGACTCGTAATAAAAATACCGGTACCAGTAAGACATCCCACCAAAAATAAGCCACCCTGTGGTTTTTTGAGAAAAAAAAGTAATAAGACGGTGTCTTAAAAAGGGGGAAACACGGTAGTGATGGGCGGAGATATCAACGCTCGTACAGCTGCAAATTGGGATGAGTTGAATAACGCCAAGTGGTGGATTGCCCCTCATCATCAAAGTTCTGATTTAAATTCTTTTATAACTAGAATATCCAAAGATCATAGAGTGAATGAGGCGGGACTTTTTCTTTACCAGATGGCCATCCGCTTAAAATTAATAATATTCCAGGAGAATTTACACATCTTAGCACCAAATCCAATAGCGTGCTAGATTATATTTTAGTATCAAATGATCTGCTTCTGAGTTTCTTCTATTTTAAAATAGAAAATGTACAATCTAGTGACCATCTACCCCAAGTGCCAAATTCACCCTGGACTGGCAGCTGGTGAATTGTACACATCCAGCACATATGGGACTAAATGCTGTAGCACAAGTAAGGGGCATCAAATGGTCTACAGATCAAGCCCAAAAATATTCAGAATTCTTTCACAAAAAGCTCATTGAATTCCATACTGCTGCAGAGGCCGGACCATCCGTCCCTAGCAAGGACAGGACCTGATGTTATTTTTTAAGCTTTCTGCAGAACTAACTAGTTTTTTTACGAGCCGGCCCACTTGGTGAATCAGGACCAACAAGTTTGGTGCACCATGGTTTAATGCCCAATGTAAACTCAGGCTCGCCAGAGAGGTTAAAAGCAACAAAAAGGGCTTTTATGGGTATGTCCGTAGCAAAAGGAAGAACAAGGAAACAGTGGGGTCACTTAGAGGAGAAGATGGTGAAATGCAAACAGGGGATAGAGAAACGGCAGAACTCCTCAATGCCTTCTTTGCCTCAGTCTTCTCCAAAAAAGAAAACAATGCCCGACCTGAAGAATATGGAGCAGATGATTCAGCAGGGGAAACACAACCCAGAATAAGTAAGGAGGTAGTACAAGAATGAAAGCGTATGAAAGCCTTTCAAATAACCTAGTCCCAATCTTTCCATGGGTTGTAGGTCCCAATGAAACCAGCACTTTGATCTCGACTCAACTGAGCACCAATCAATATTAAATAATAGCAGGCTAACATAATTGGTATTTTCCATAGTTCTAGTTACAGGTAGGTAGCCGTGTTGGTCTGAGTCGAAGCAAAATAAAAAAATTCCTTCAGTAGCACGTTAAAGACCAACTAAGTTTTTATTTTGGTCTTCACATACAGCTCCCAAGTTAAAACAGTACAACGCATCATCAGAGATCTACAGCCTCTCCTGGACAATGACAGCTCCCTTTCTCAAGCTCTGGGAGGGAGACCTTTCATTGCCTACAGACAGCCACCCAATCTTAAACAACTCCTCACCCACAATAATACAACCACCAGACTTAACATGGACACTGGTACCAGAGCCTGCAATAAACCCAGATGCCAACCTTGCTGCCACATACACCCGGACAACATCATTACTGGCCCCAACAACATCCAACATATCATCTCAGGACTATTTAATTGCTCATCTTCTAACATTGTGTATGCCATCAAATGCCAACGGTGCCCTTCAGCTCTCTATATTGGACAAACAGGCCAAACCCTACGCCAAAGGATAAATGGACATAAATCTGACATCAGGAACCATAAGACTGAAAAACCAGTAGGGGAACACTTCAATCTCCCAGGACATTCTATACAAGATCTCAAAGCAGCTGTTTTATTACAGAGAAATTTCAGGAACAGACTGGAAAGAGAAGTTGCTGAATTGGAAATCATTACCAAGCTTAAAACCATGGAAGCACCTGGGATGAATAGAGACATCGGATTCTTATCTCATTATGCATGATCAAGCTTTCTTTAGCACCTCAGCCCAGGACTAATTGCAGCCATCAGCAGCCATTAACAGCCATCTACAGGTTTACCACTCCCATCAGCCCATCACCCATACCCACCCACCCACCCCCACCACCCTCTGTATATATATAGGGTCTGACACTTCTGTTTCTAGTGTATCTGAAGAAGTGTGCATGCACACGAAAGCTCATACCAAAATATAAACTTAGTTGGCCTTTAAGGTGCTACTGAATGAATTTTTTTATTTTGCTTCGACTCAGACCAACACGGCTACCTACCTGTAACTAGAATTATAAATGCGGTTCAGAACATGAGTGGCCGTCGTCCAAGCTTCCGCCCATAACTCTGAGGTAGCTGCGCATCATACAGCATAGAGTTTGCCAACTCTTGGAAAACTCTGTTTTTGAGTTCGGCTACGCCCCCTTCTTGGGGTGAGTAAGGCGTGGACAGACAATGCTTAATTCCCTTTTTCTTAAATAAATTTTGCAGCACAGACCCGGTGAATTCCGTACCACGGTCTGACTGAAAAGCAAGGACTCTGGTGCCAAATTCAAGTTCTACTGCTTGAACCCAATTTTTAACTGTTTCTGCAGCATCCCCTTTTGTCTTAATTGGAAAACACCATGTGACCTTTTCTGTGTCATCTGAGAGACAAAGCACGAACCTCCGAAGCTAGCAGTAGGCATCGGACCACCATAGCTGCCAAGTTATCCCTTTTTTAAAGGGATTTTCCATTATGCTGAATAGGCTTCCTCGCGAGAAAAGGGAAAAGTTGGCAGCTATGCGGACCACACAAGTCCATATGCACTGTCAAAGGCGATGCGTTGCGACTACTCTAGAGTAACGACTCTCCACGCCTTTGCCTTTTCATGCTTTTATTATGTGCAGTCTATTTACAGTGATAGAGCTATACAGGATACATCCGTCTAGTCCGAACCAGAACCCTGGAATGGCGCGCTCTGCGTCTTCTTCCAACATAAGAGTCTGGGCACGCCAAATCTCCTTCCGCGTTTCCTCCTGCGTAATTCCGGAACCGGAGGGGAAAAGGGTCTCTTTTCCCTGTTTTCCTCCTCCCCCTTTCCCCCCTCTCTCTTCCTCTCCCACGTGTAGCAGGAGCTCTCCTATGCTGCCAGAGCCCCGTCTCCTCCTTCCTCCTTCCTCACTTGACTCTTCCCCCTCCCTGCTGGCGCTACTGCTGGTGGAGGAGCTGCTCCTCAGGATGGGAGGGGGCTCTCTGTACTCTTTGCCCCTCACATGCACAAACAGAAATGCTTTGTCAGATTTCCTATCTGACCTGGGATAACTGCACCTGTGAATCTTTGAACTTTTACAAGCAGTACAATCCAAATACTTTGTACATTTGTTTAGCTTGCACCCTTCAGATAATTCAGGCTGTCTCCTAACATATTGGAAGTTCACGTGTGTGAGATGGCGGTGCCAGAGATGAACGCAATAATCATGAGTGGGAGAGTTTATACAGTCAGTTTGGACCTGTTCAACTGCATCAGAATTAGTCTCAAAGCTGTATAATCCATTCTTGCACTCCACCTGTAAAAGAGACACACCATCCTTGCAAATAGTGCAAAACCCACTTTCAAACACAGTTTTAAACCCATTTCTGTCAAGTGTGGATACAGACAAAATACACCCTTTCATCCCCTCTAGCACATAGGCTTCAATTTCTGTGTTCAAACAGCTCAGGAACACTTTGCCTACGGTCTCTAGAGAACGCTGGGATGAGTCTGCCATCGTGACAATCTTTGGAGTTTGCAGTTGCCTATGGTTTCGCAAACGGACACTAGATGGCGCCACCAGGTGATGGGATGCACCACTGTCGATAATCCAGAGTTGGCTGCTCTTGGAGTTACGAGCTCCCACTGTAGCCTTATTAGCTGATAAGGGTCCTTGAGTTGCGCCCAGGCAGGGACAAAGACAGTCAATAATGACTCCAAGGGTTGAATCCAAAGAAAGTGTTTTAATTCTTAAATTTAAGAGACTCTTGGTGATCAGCTCACGACAAGAGTAAAGAAACACAAATTTGCAAAGATTCTTATACACTTCTTGGGCTCCTTCCCCCCTCCTCTGTAAATGTGCGCACACAAGGGGGTCACAAGTACATATAAGGAAGATCCGTATCCTGTCCTTCTCATAAACACAAGCACATGCTGACTCAACAGAGCCTTCAGCAAGACCAGTTACCAGGGTAATGCTTATGCGTCAAGCTGACAAGGCCTCATCCGCTGATAAGCCTCTCTGCCTCTCATTCTGTGTTCCAGACAAGGTCAGCTCTTAGCAAGCTGGGCATCCTGTCTTGCTATTAAATGTTTTCTTTACACTTTGGCCTACTTTGGTACACAGAGAGAGGCAAAGAAAAAAGCATTTTAAGCAAGACATCCCAGGGATATGGGGGGGCTAAGCCATACAATCAGAATTATACAAT
Source organism: Zootoca vivipara (assembly GCF_965207765.1). Classification (NCBI taxonomy): domain Eukaryota; kingdom Metazoa; phylum Chordata; class Lepidosauria; order Squamata; family Lacertidae; genus Zootoca; species Zootoca vivipara. The sequence goes on from NC_142595.1 coordinate 54,465,823, forward strand.
GCAAACTATATGATCAGATTTAGCTCAATAACACAATTGGCAAACCCCTCCCTCATTTCCACCTCTTGTTTTTCGGACCGATGAAGCCTTCCGCTCCGTCGCGTCCCATGATGACACTGGTTGGTATTCCCATACCAGGGCTATAAATTGGGGCCTTAGCATTCAATACACCATCTTATGCATCATAATTTGCACACATTGCAAAAAAAGCAGGGGATACACAAGCAAATGAGCATTAAGATTAGCAGAGAACAATCCTCAATTGGGGAACCAGTCAATCAGTCCAGACATATCCCATACGTTCCAGGTTTGAACCCACATATAGGCGACTATCTGCTCTGGAGACCACTGATCCTTTCCCCACTGCTGAGAGCTTTCTCCTGCAACTGCCGCTATGCCAGCTGATCATTTTCCTCTCACGGGGTGTGGTGGCAAGCAACTCATAAATCCACATATGGGGAATTAGCCAGGCAGGGTAGCAGATACAAAGGATCCATACATCCTCTTGGTAGGACATGGTAGGCTTTAGCACCGCAGACCCAATATGCCTTTATGTCCCCATGCTCTGATACTGGTGGTGCTTGCACTCTCCCCTCTTCCGCTTCCCCAATCAGGGTGTGGGTGATGCCATGTTTATGGGTTGGGTCTTAGCTTTCCCTGAGGATGGTGGTGGCATTGTGCGTTGGGTAAGCAGGCCACAAGGCCAGCACGCTGCTGGGCTGCTACCCGCCCATGGTGGTGGTGGTGGCATTGTGCATCTGGTTGCTCTGAGATTGCCCTCCATATGTTCCAAATACTGGGCTATTCAGAATGGTCTCATTCTATGGCTCCAGTACAGCACATTCATAGGCTCCAAAGTGCAGACTAATTCAAAGGTTCCGGGTGCAGACTGTGCAGTTGGTTTGGCTAACTGAATAAGCCAACATTTCTGCCATTTATAGCCACTTATTATAGGCTCTAGAAACCACTATAGAAATTGCTTTCATCCAAGGTGTAGCTGCAATTTATGCTCTGGGATCATGAGTTGCCAAATGGAGATGTGCTTAGTATCTTCCATTGGATTTCTAGAAGGAGACCATTTGGGGGGTTGGGCTCTCATTAACTGTTTGGTTACTGTAAGCGATGTTGGCACACAAATAGCCAGTGGGAGCATTATGGTCAGAATCAATCCAGGTGTGATTTAACCATGCCAAAAACAGAAATGCCATTATAGCTCAAAATATGCCCACCCATAGGCCCATCCATTACTTAAGATGACTTGATGACCTCAGCCAATGCAATCCTATTGGCTAAACTGGGTCACTGCAGAAGGGCTCACTGGTATTGTGTTCAGGTGGCTGTAGCTATTATAACCCATAACCTTCATGAACTTGCCCACCGACCCTCTGGGGTAGATCTTTCCCCAATGCATTCTCCTTAAAACATAACCAACTGGAAGGGTTCCTTCCTCACACATTTCTATACACCCATATTAGCTCAAGACAAGGCATTACAATATTGGTGGAGAGGTTGCGCTTAAGAACTGCCGCTTTCTTGTACCCGTCATAGAGGCTGAAGGCGATGTCCTGGTGATGGACAAGAGGTCCCTGGTGATGTCCTGGTTAGTTGTGGTCCAGGAAGCCCACAAGTCCACCAGGTGCAGCTGGTGCGTGTGAAAGACATTGTCCCCGTCGCGAAGAGGCAGCTCCTCCTCAGCGGTGCGGAGGCTGAGGAGGTGGGTCTTCTCCTTCTGGATGTTGCGAAAGCGGCGGCGAGAAGGCTGCTAAGATGTCAAGCCAAAAGAAGTGTCCAGACTGTGGTCCCTTGGAGAGGTCTAATCAGCTGGTGTGCGCAGACTGTGGCTTCATTCTGACTGAAGGGCTTCTCACAGCCGGATGTTGGCAGTCTTTCTGCAGTCTTTTGGGACTGATGTCAGCAGGGTGGTCGTCTGATGGTCATCGGGAAATGGTGAGCCGGTCAGGAGATCACTGGAGAGGTAGCGGGAGTCACTGGAATGATGGCAGCAGGCCAGGTTTCGCTATCCTCTGATGGTCATCGGGTCATCGGCTGGTCCGATTGCAGTGGCACTGGAATTATGGGCCTCTGGAAATGGTGAGCTGTTACTGGGACAGCTGCTAGCTGACTGCTGGAGGGAGGAAACCCAAAAAGGTGTGCGGGAGGGAGGCATGGACCTGAGGACTCTCGGAGGAGGCGCAGCTGAACTGGAGAACTCTAGATGTGACCTCCTCTGTGATGCTTTCCATCCGGTCAGCAATCGAGGTCTGGATTCCTGTCGGAATAGGCAGCCAGGTTCCTGCAGCCAGACAGCAACACACACACACACACACACACACACACACACACACACACACACACACACACTTGCAAAAGATAGATATAGGAAAACAGCAGAAAAGCTGCCCTTTGGGGGGATTTGATTATTGTCCTTGTATCATATTTCATAGGCCTGGGTAACTCAATTAAATCAATGTCCAAATCAGATCAATGTCCAACATCAATGGGCAACAAAAATCTAATAGTCCCAGCATTTGGTTCGAATCTTCGCCCAGTTGATCAAAACATACCAAATAAGTCCTCTTCCCTGGGCATTAAAAGAGGGAATCTTAAAAATTTTCAGTAACTTGGGCACATTCAATAAACTTTGCACATCTTAAGCAAATACCAATTATTGCTCCAATCTATTATTCCCTTCATATGAATTTAAAAATCAAACAAATGAACAATAATGCATAAACTAACAATACAACTCTAGATTGGTAATATAAATTTCACTCCCCTTTTCCGTGGGCTGTCGTCTTCTCCTCCTCCCTGCTGAAGCTTCCTGCTTCCCTGCTTCTGGCAAAAGGGCTCTTGGATTTTGACAGAGCTCCGGCATCTCCTTCCCTGACTTTCAATGTCCTTTTGCAAACTCACAGAAATATTATTCGGGTAAAAATAGAACCCTCTTCTCTTTCTCTTTCTTCACTTCCCCAAAAACCGTCCTTTGCAAACAGTCTCTTAAACACTGCCTCAATACTAAGGGAAGGATATTGTCCTCTTTCTCCCATTGCAAAACCTTTTTTTTCAACTTTTCTTTCCACTCTGAACAAAAGTCCAGGAAAAAGCCCTTGTCACTTCAGGCACTGCTCAAAACCTTGGGGGGTGGTATTTTCAACTCTCTATCTCCTTTGCAAACATGGCTCTTTACAATCCTGGGATATAAAATCACTGAAGGCTACCTTGAAACAAACATCGGGGGGAGGGGGCAGCCAAACTAATTACTGCAGAAGGAGAGAGAAAAGGCTCTTTTAAATATCAGGCTTGACTTTTACCATCTGCCTCCTGACACATTGAACTGTCAATTCTCATGCCACACATTGAAACATTGAACTCCAATACAAACTCCAATACAACTTCAATACAAATTATAAATGCAGACTCTTTCTCTGAATTAAAAATGCATAGACAATCCTCATAGGCATTGAACACAAAAATATATCTATACTTAGACAGGACACAGAAATATTCTTAATCACAATTTCACCTTAAAACACATTTTCTGTACCATGGGCAATCCACGAATTAATGCACACTGTAGATTGGCTTTGAACATGGTAGCTCGAAGTGGCAAAGGGAATTAGAACAACCCAATAAAAAGACCATATCAAGAATTTATAAATTACTATTAGAATGGGAATTGAAAGAAGAAGTAATCAAAGAAATAACAATCAAGTGGTCGCAAGATCTAGGTAAACCAATCTATTTAGAAAGGTGGGAACAGCTATGGTGTTACGATATTAATTTCACTGCCTGTTATGCTCTGAGGGAGAACATCATGAAGATGTGTTACCGCTGGTATCTCACACCTGTAAAATTGTCAAAGATTTACGAAACCGCAATAATATAACCTTGCACTGATACCTTGAACTTTTCTATCAATTGTACCTGTTTAAAAATCATGCCTTCCTGGAGAATTAATTGTTTGACTCTACTATTTGCAAAGGTTTCCACTTATGCACCCTTCTAAGCTTTTAGTTCGTTGTCCTTGATAAAATATTATAAGCTGTCAAAACCCCGCTCTGAACTGTGAACGTTTTACCGCTGTTAAAATTGTATCCTCTCTGTGTGTTATTAGTTACTGTATAATATCTTCTTCTTCTTTAACTTTAAGTGTAATCTTTTCTCTCTATTGCAAACGTTGTATATTTTTATAAACTTTGTTGCAAGTTATTAGGCATCTCTGTGGCACAACATATTTTACGGACTGTTTCCACTGTTTCTTGATACCACACTGCCACCTAGCCAGTCTGAAAGAACACGACTCAAATACACACTTTCAGTGAGAACAACAAGTTTATTTGATAAACAGGTGTTATCAACAGTCTTCGCGCATCCGCAGAGTCTTCCTGTCAAACAATAAAGAAGACATGCATAATCATTACCTGGACTATCACCATGATGTCTTACATCATGAATTCCATCAACCCCTTTGTCCTCTTGCAATTACCCCCTCCCAAAACCCATTTCCCACCTTTTATGCAATTCTGTACTATTGGAACAGAAACCTATAAAAATGTGAAGCTCCCTTTGATCAGGGTTCCTTCACTTCAACTTGCTTGAGTGGAACGAACCGCTATTGCAATAGCTTTATTATTTAATTAATAAAGTACCTTGCTTCGTACGTCCTGGTTATGGGAATGTTAGGGATGTGGATTAGGATATATTATTAGATAGATCCTATCCAAGCTTGTGTTAGCAAGCTTCCAATATCAGCAGAGTGACATTCCCCTTTTGTGCGCAGCAAAGCATGTGTGTTAGATTCGCTAGAATCTCTATAACAATATTACACTTTATAGTTCAATATTACACTTCCTGGCAAAGGTCCCCTTTGTCCCTCTTAAAAGAAATACACAACACAGTGTTTATAAAATAAGATAGAGTTTACTTACAGTTTCATCCTGAGTTACAGCATAATCTCAGAAAGGCAGGCTTGCTTAGAAAAGTTACAAGTATATATACATCTAGAGACTACTTAGTAAAGTAAGACTCCATTTGGTCTCACTCTTGGCTGCAGGCCTAGAGTGAGAACCATGCTAACTGGAGATTCTCTGGAGATGTGTCCCCATCGAAGGAGGAAGTAGCTAAGAGAGAGAGTGATTGCAGGCTAGGGCTTTTGTCTAATCCAACTCATTTGCATGTCTGAGGGAACAGGAACTGACCTGTAGTCAGGTGTCCCTCCAGGTGAGTTCCTGTTAGTGGACACTCTAGGAACTGTTGTGACTTGTCTGCCCCAGTGTTCCATCCCACAAACCCCTTCTCAGGCAATTCACAACATTCATTACATACAAAACAAAACATAAGCAACTTTATTCAACCACCCAAGAGTCCCAGCTTGACACGCAGGTTCTGGAAACTCTGTCTTGGCAGGGGTTTTGTTAGGATGTCTGCTGTCATCTCCGATGTGCAGCAGTACGACAGTTCGACAAGTCCATCTTGTATCATCTGGCGAACGTAGTGGTACCTGACCCCAATGTGTTTTGAGCGTGCTAGGAACTTCTCATTCTGCGCCAGCTTTAGACAGCTTTGGTTGTCCTCCAGCAGGCTTATAGGTTCCTTTCTCTCCACGCCAAAGTCTGTTAGGAGTTGGTCCAGCCAGGAAATCTCTCTGCACGCTTCTGTAGCCGCAACATATTCCGATTCTGTAGACGATAAAGCTATACATTTCTGTTTATAACTGCCCCATGTGATAGCTCCGCCCCCATACATAAAGACATGCCCGCTTGTGGATTTATAATCAGAATTATCACCCGCCCAGTCAGCATCAGTGTACCCAATGAGTTTAGGGTCACTGACAGCTGGTAACTTTAATTTACAATCCATTGTACCCTTAAGATATCGAACCACCCTCTTCACACCAACCCAATCATGCTCAGTGGGACTACTCACTTTCCTGCTGAGAATCCCTACTGCATTGGCTAAATCAGGTCTGCACGTGGTAACTAAATACAAAAGTTTACCAATCGCTGACCGGTACTCTGTGTTGTCTGGCAGCAGCTTCGAATCCTCTTGGTTCTTTAAGAAGTCTGTAGCCATCGGGGTGTCGACGGGTTTTGCATCCTGCAATTGCATACTCTCCAACAGTTCAATTATCTTTTGCTTCTGATTAAGTAGAAATGAACCATCCTGTTCTCTTTCCACTTGAATCCCAAGGTAATACTCAACTGGTCCTAATTCCTTCACTTGCACTTCCTTGTTGAGGTGCTGGACTACATTTTTATAATCCCTGTCATTTGACGTTGCGATTAAAAGGTCGTCAACGAAGGCAAGAATATAAGAAAATTGTCCATTACTCTGCTTAGTGTACAAACACTTGTCAGCTTCACCTTGCTTGTACCCAAGTTTCACCAGCATTCCATGCAATTTCAAGTTCCAGGCTCTGGCTGCTTGTTTTAAACCATACAGTCCCTTTTGAAGCTTGCAAACCAAATGTGCCTCATTTGGCTTTATAAAACCTTTAGGCTGCTTCATGTAAATTTCTTCAGAAATTTCCCCATGCAAAAACGCAGTAGCTATATCGATGTGTTTCACCTCCATCCCTTTAGATGCTGCGATGCTTAAAAGTAATCTTACGCTACTGTATCTTACTGTCGGTGCAAAGACTTGGTCATAGTCGTGGCCATATTGCTGTGAAAAACCTTGTGCCACTAGTCTTGCTTTGTAACGTTGCACCTCCCCTTCTGAACCCCTTTTAACCTTGAACACCCATTTGCTCCCAATTGCTTTCTTACCAGCAGGTAATTCTGTGAGTGTCCAGGTCTTGTTCTTGTGCAGTGCGTCAATCTCCTCCTGCGCGGCTTTCCTCCAGAGACTGGCTTCGGTGGCTGGCATCTGCTCTACCTCTTCCCAAGTGGAAGGTTCTGGTGGAGACGCCGACCCTGCAAAGTAGGACAGTCGTAGTGGCGGAACGCCCTTGTTGGTTCTGGATGAGCATCTGACCTCTGGTTGTGCAACCGCATCAGCATCCTCATCCTCCTCCAACGCTGGCATGTCCACGTACAGCTCCTCCTCTTCGTCTCTGGTGCCGCCAGGGGTCTGGACCTCTGCGTCTTCTGGGGTGTCGCCTGTAGGGGGTGTTGTGACACTAGAAGGTATATTAGTTCCTTGTGCTAAAGGAAAACTTATAAACTCTTCATCTGGTGACTCTCTAGAACAGTCAATAACTGTGTTCTTTGTATCAAACTTTCCCTGTTCATCAAAATGAACCACATGGTATGGGTCTACTCTGCCACTCTTTGGATCTAGAACTCTATATCCCTTTCCTCCAGGAGCATATCCAACCAGGATACCTGCTTTTGCTCTGGAGTCAAGCTTGTGTCTGCGCTCTTTGGGCACGTGGTAATAACAGACACTTCCAAACACACGTATGTGCTGCAGACTTGGGACTCTCCCGTGCCAAAGTTCAAATGGTGTGCGTTCTGCACCCTTTGTAGGCAACCTGTTTTGCAAATAAATCGCCGTATTCGCCGCTTCACCCCATAGCTTCTGTGACAAGTTGGCCTCTTTTAACATGCACCTTGTCATCTCCATAATAGACCTAAACTTTCTCTCAGCAATGGAGTTCTGTTGAGGCGTGTAAGCAACTGTAGTTACATGTGCTATGCCTTCTTGTGCCATGATGGCCTTCATCTGCCGTGAGCAAAACTCTCCACCATTATCCGAAATTAAGGTGGAAGGAGCTCTCTGGAATTTGTTCTTCACCATGTTTAAGTACAGTTTGAACAATTCCGGTGTCTGACTCTTTTCCTCTAGAAAATATCCAACACAATATCTTGAGAAGTCATCTATAAATATCAGAATGTACTTATTGTTTCCTAGGGAAGGTACATTCAGCGGACCACATAGGTCAGTATGAACAGTGTCCATGACTTTTGTGCTTCTCTTCTCTGTACAACGTGGGAAGGAAGGCTTGACTGCCTTTTCAGTTATGCAAGTTGTACAGTTTGGCATTGGTGTACTGCAATTCTTTACCTGTAGACCTTTTACCAGATTTTCCTTCTGCATTTTCAGGATAAGGTTGGTATCCCTGTGTCCAAGCCTTTTGTGCCAGAGTTCCAGATCTGGTTGATCCTTTCTGCTGGGTTGTGCAACCCTTGCAGACTCATTCTCTGAAATATCAATCTCATACACATCATTGATTAGTTTGGCTTGAATAAACACTTCACCATCTTTTATCACATTGCATTGTCCATTTTTAAATATAATTTCAAAACCTTTCTTGTCCAAGCTAGACACACTTATTAGATTACAGTTCAGCTTTGGTGCATACTTAACATTACTCACTGTAGTATCAAAAGACTCATTGTTCACTTTGAAATTCAAGTTCAAAGATCCTGCACCTATTGACTTTATAACATTTCCATCAGCAATTTCAATCTCAGACTGTTTATTATTGTCTATTTCATTGAAATATTCCCTTTTATAACAGAAGTGGCTGCTTGCTGCACTGTCCAGAAGCCACTTATTGCGCTTTCCTTCACAGCTCTGGAAAGCTACATTTCTTTCTTGCAATATCATTGCACGCCCACGCCCCCCTTCTTTTCGCCTTTTGGTGGAAAGGGGCGGGATTTATTCCTAGGTGCCCGGCATTCCTTCGCCATGTGCCCTTTTAAATTGCAGTTAAAGCAAATTATTTCCTTTGGCGTTTGTCTGGACCTTTGAAAATGCTTGGAAGCATAATTAGTGTCCTTTCTCCCTGTATTCCTTTCTAAAGAATCAAGGTAATCTCTGCATTCCTCTCTCAAATGATCAATCAGTTCTTCAAAAGTCAGGTCCTTTTTGTGATCCATGCAACTCTTGAATGAACTGAAGCTTGGTCCTAGAGATGCTATCAAAAATGAAACCTTTGTTTCTTCATCAAGGGCTTTAGGAGTAAGATCAATCCTCTGAACAATTTCACTAAATTTGCTGATATGGTCAGTGAATTCTTCTCTTGAATTCATCCTCAGCGCAGTTAATTTGCTCATCAAATTCCTGTAGGAGTTCTTAGTAGATGCTCCATACCTGCGCTCAATATCTTTTAAGATTTTAGCTGCATCATCTTTGCTATTAACTGATGTTAGATGCCTGTTACGAAGTCCACTCAAAATTATGTATCTGGCCTCGCTGTTCATGCGTTTCCAACTTGCTATCTTAGCTAAATCCTCCGCTGTTGTGCCAGTAGGCATAGGTTTTTCAATGGCATCCAAAACATTCCTTGCATCTAAAAATGCTATCAGGCGTTGTTTCCAAAATACATAATTGTCATCATCTAGAGCCATGAATCCTGGCTTAACTCCACTATCAAAATCTGCAAAAGCCATCTTGGAATCTCAAAATTCTAAAATTTCTCAAAATTCAAAAATTTGCCAAAAATTCCAAAATCAAAATCTCTAAAAATATCTCAAAATGCAAAATAATCTTCACTGCCTCTGAGTTCTCAGTGCTGTAAACTCTGAGGGAGGGGAGGGGTAGCTAATCCCCTAGGCACACTGGAGAACAATAGACCATGTGCTCACCAGGAAGTTCTAACTGAAAAAATCCTACTCAGTTCAAAATCACAATCCAAAGCAATCCTTCAAAAATACACAAAAATACGCAGTCCTGGGCCGTGATAACCCTTTATGGGAATGTTAGGGATGTGGATTAGGATATATTATTAGATAGATCCTATCCAAGCTTGTGTTAGCAAGCTTCCAATATCAGCAGAGTGACATTCCCCTTTTGTGCGCAGCAAAGCATGTGCGTTAGATTCGCTAGAATCTCTATAACAATATTACACTTTATAGTTCAATATTACACTTCCTGGCAAAGGTCCCCTTTGTCCCTCTTAAAAGAAATACACAACACAGTGTTTATAAAATAAGATAGAGTTTACTTACAGTTTCATCCTGAGTTACAGCATAATCTCAGAAAGGCAGGCTTGCTTAGAAAAGTTACAAGTATATATACATCTAGAGACTACTTAGTAAAGTAAGACTCCATTTGGTCTCACTCTTGGCTGCAGGCCTAGAGTGAGAACCATGCTAACTGGAGATTCTCTGGAGATGTGTCCCCATCGAAGGAGGAAGTAGCTAAGAGAGAGAGTGATTGCAGGCTAGGGCTTTTGTCTAATCCAACTCATTTGCATGTCTGAGGGAACAGGAACTGACCTGTAGTCAGGTGTCCCTCCAGGTGAGTTCCTGTTAGTGGACACTCTAGGAACTGTTGTGACTTGTCTGCCCCAGTGTTCCATCCCACACTGGTTTGGTCTCTGTTATTTGGTGGGCAGGAGACGCTTAAACTTCGTCGGCTTGCCAGGATACCTGGACTCTACCTGGGTCAAGGATCCACTTATTCCTAGGACCGTGTAGCTCTGCAAATTTTTACAACAATTTGGTGACCACGAAGGGACCCAGTTTTGCCTTGAGCTCCGGGTTCACTGAGGAAGGGGAGCCCAGCGCGCCCTTGCCTCTTTTGCAGGGGGGTAAACCAACCTCAGGACTCGAGGCGCTTGGTAGTAATTGAGAGTCCAAGCGGGACCCCCAGGACGAAGCAACGTTTAAAGGGACAAGGCTGTTTTTCTTCAGGAACCAGTGGGAAGCTGGAGACAACGGGATTCGACTGAAAGGATCGGTCGTGAGTATTAAAAGGGGACACGCGGTGGGCTAGAACTGCAGCAACTAAAAATCTAAATCTCTATTCCTCACTGTTCTCTCCTTTTCTGTTTCTTACCTTGGGCTCTAGTTGCAGCTAAGCTGCTAGGCATAAGGGACAAAGCAAGAACTAGAAGCCTTTGGGACCTGTCCTTTCGTTAAAAACGAAATACCCAGAAGGACGGGTCCAGCTCGCTCCTGCCAATCTGCGCAGGAGTTCTGAGCAATCTACCCAACCTTATTCCGTGTTCTTCTGCTCTTAATCTTCGGGTGAAGACGCCCCTCTGCCATGGCGACCCTTGTTGGGTATGACCCATGATCAGAGATTGCAAGTGCGCCCGTTCCTTTCCTACTACTTTGTATTCCTCAGTTCCGACCTGACATTGCGTAGGCAAGCGTTCAGTAGGATCTGAGTCTAGTGTGTAAGAGGCAGGAAAGTTGCTGCAGGACCCTAGGCAATTAATGACCAGGAGGGGGTCCTTAGGTATCTAGCCGCACCAGGCCGCCTAGTAGTTAGTGCACGCGAACGGCAGGCAGGAACACCACTAGGACGTGGGGGTGAGTCATAGACTCGGGAAGTTAGAGTGTCCAGGAACAGGGTCGGGGACCCAGAACTGCAGTATAAAGAGCCAGAGTAAAACATGGGTGCGCAAAATTCAAAGGAATTCCTGTCCCAGACTCCCGGCCGTGGCAAAGCTCAATGGAAGCTTCGCCAAAGTGGGGACTCTGAGGATGAAAGCCCATTACAATTCATATTCGAACATTGGCATGAATTGCCCGGGGTGGAAAAGCTAGACAAAAACCGGCTAAAAAGACTCTGTCAGAAAGACTGGATCCGCGTCACTGCGGACCATCCAGAGGGGGAAAAATGGATCCCGAGAGGTTCCCTTAATGCCCAGCGAATCTCTGCACTAAGAATAACACTGGAAGACCAATACCCCTTGCAAATTCGATACCTAAACTTATTTGAAAAGGCAAAAATCCTTCTTAAAAAGACTGAAGGTCCGACTGCCCCACAAATGCCAGTGATAACGGAAAGAAACCCGAAGCCCCCACCTTATCAGGAAACAATAATAGAGGAACCGGTAGACCAGCTCTGCAGCCCTGCCGAAGCCTCGGCACCGCCACCTCGAAATCCAAACGAACGTCGGGAGGCGGAGGTCCAAAACCCCTTAAGCGCAGCGGAGGGCAGGTCTGCGACCCCCGCCATGCCTAACCTAAGTCCAGCACCCCACGAGGACCTTGAAGTCCAAAGCCCTGCTGAAATGCCACCCCAGCTCAGTCCCGTCGCTAATAGGACTCGCAGTCACGATCCTGAAGTTAATCTAGTAAAACAACTAGTAACAGTATTGGCAGAGTTAAAAGGACCGTCCGCCGAAATAAAGGACCCCGCAGAGAGGGAACCAGAGACAGCCGAAAAGGCCCCAGGACAATATCCTCTAAGATCAGTCCCAGTTTCAGATGGGACAAGCTTTGTCTACTCCCATATTCCCTTCCTAACTTCGGACTTATTGAATTGGGCTCAGCAAATGTCGACCTTGAAAGATAATCCTGACATGTGCTATCGTAAAATCGCCATTATTTTCTCTACTCATAACCCCTCCTGGGCGGATGTGCATATGCTTTTAAATGGCCTCTTTAATGAACCTGAAAGGGAGGAAATATTGGAAAAAGCAACAGAAGCACTAAAATTGCCCGATGTCCAGCTCAACAAACCTGTAGGGGTCGAGCCGCTCACTGCAGCCCAACTTAGAACCGAACCAGAATGGGACTATAACACCTCCTCCGGGATTTGGTATCTGAAGGCGTTTCGCAAAGCCATTTTACATGGGATAAGGCTTGCAGGAAAAAAATCAACAAATTGGACTAAAATCAGGGAGGTCCCCCAGGAACCTGATGAAACTCCCACCGCCTTCTATATCAGGCTAATAACCGCTTTTCGGACATGGGGGGGAATAGATCCCGATACCCCAGATAACCAAGTAGTGGTAAAAAGCTTCTTTAAAGATCAAGCTTGCCCGGACATCAGAAAATTCCTCTCCCTCCAAGTAGCATATGAAGGGAAACCCATGAGTGAAATCCTTGGTCTAGCAAAAACCATTTATGACGGAAGGGATGAGAAAAAGAAGAAAGAGGCAAGGAAGGAAAAGGAAGACGATGCGAGAGTCCTCGCTCTGGCCTTAAGCGCAGCCAATACCGCTTATAGCCCCCAAGCTAGCTACCCATTCAGGAATCCCAAGGCACCCATGCAACCTACCGTGTTTCTCCTAAAATAAGACGGTCCTCAAAAATAAGCCATGTCAGGCTTTTAATTAGTAGAATAAATATAAGACATCCCCCGAAAATAAGCCGGGGGTGGGAGCCGCTTCGGGGAGCGCAGCGCAGCGCGAAGAGCCTGTTGAGAGGCAGCTGCGGCTGCAGGTGAAGGCCGGGATCTGCGTGGGCGACTGGGGGCGAACGCACTGAGCACTGCGGTGGTGGCGAAGAAGCGCCCGATCAGCCCGCTTCTCAGCTGATCGGGCGCCTCTTCGCCACCGCCGCAGCGCTCAGTGCGTTCGCCCCCAGTCGCCCACGCAGATCCCGGGCTTCACCTGCAGCCGCAGCTGCCTCTCACCGGGCTCTTCGTGCTGCCGCTTCGGGGAGCACAGTGCTCCTCCCAGGTGTCTGAAAAGACCGATACGTCATCCAGGTATGCACAACAATAAGCGTTCATGTCTGCAATTAAAGAGTTAATCAAGCGCTGAAATGTGGCAGGGGCATCCTTGAGTCCAAAAGGGAGGACTCTGAACTGGTATAAACCCATATGGGTAACAAAGGCTGACTTCTCAGAAGCCTCAGGTGATAAGGGAATCTGCCAGTACCCCTTCGTCAGGTCAAAGACTGAGATGAACTTAGCCCGACCCAATTTTTCAATTAGAGTGTCCACTCTAGGCAGGGGAAAGACGTCCGGTACCATCACCATGTTAATTTTCCTATAGTCCACACAGAACCTAATTTGCCCCTCCCCTTTCGGAACCAACACCACAGGGGAACACCAGGCGCTGGTGCTATGAACTATAACTCCCAACTCGAGCATTTCCTTGATTTCTGCCTCAATGCATTGAGCATGGGCTTCACTCACGCGATATGGCCGTGAGGCGATGGGAGCAGCAGTGCCAGTTTCAAAGTGGTGCTGGGCCAAATGAGTCCGACCTGGTTTTGTACTAAAAACAGACTCAAATGGTAACAAAATCTCATACAGTTCCTTAGCCTGTTGAGCATTCAAAGTGGGGGACCTTAGGATATCCACAAGGGAGCCAGCCTGCTTAAATTCTTCTGGCAGGTCCAAAGGCAAATGGGCCTCCCCCCATGCCCTCCAGCAATAGCCAAGACCCTCTTGGATTCGGGTTCACAATACAATTTCATGGAGTTGGCATGATATTGCCGGGGAGACGGGTGTATCTCTGGACATTCTACCACATACCTTACAGAGCTAAGTCTTTCTTTAACCACACCTGGCCCACTCCATTTAGGCGACAACTTATGTGGGCGTGTGGGTCTCAGTACCAGAACCTTGTCTCCCACCTCAAAGCATTTCTCTACAGCTTTCACACCATGTGTACGGGTATACTCTTTACGTGCTTCTTCCAGATTGGCTTTAGCTTGATCCCAAATTTCAGCCAATGTCTGGGTCAAAGCCTGAAAATGTTCAGCCACAGAGGGTAACTGGAGGCTATCCTCACTCTGGTCCCATTGCTTTCTAAGCATGGACAGAGGGCTGTTCAGCAATCTCCCATAAACCAATTGATTAGGAGCATACCCCAGACTTGCCTGGTAAGAATCATTATACGTAGTCACCACCAAAGGCAAGTCCTGATCCCAGCTAGATTCGTGGATCAATGCACATTTCTTTAACATAGAAGTCAGAGTGGATTGCACCCGTTCCACCAATCCATTCATACGATGTTCATAAGCCACTGAAGTGTGGTGGTGTATTTCCATTAACTTCAAAACCTGTTGAACCACACCAGACAAAAGATTGGATCCCAAATCACTAACCAAAACCTGGGGGATCCCCATGGAACAAAAGGCATTGAATAAAAATTGTACCAAACCTGGAGCTTTGATATTAGTAAGACTAGCAGCAAAACAATATCTACTCTCCTATATACCTGGGGCCAATAAAAGTAACGTGTGAGGCGTTCCAAAGATTTCTGTACCCCTAAATGCCCAGAAAGCCCCCCTGAGTGTGCCATAGGAGGAAAGATACCAAATACATGGAAAGAAGCATATATAACATTGATTCCGAAACCAGGCTCAGATGGATTAGATGTGAAAAATTATAGGCCAATATATAATAAGGATTACAAGCTTTTTGCAGACATAATGGCAAGGAGATTGAAAGAGATTTTAAATGAGATAATACATAAAGACCAAGCAGGATTTCTTCCTGGTCGACAGTTAAAAGACAATGTCAGACATATCATAGATGTAATAGAATATCTGGAGACCAGGATTGATAAACCTGCGGTATTAATGTTTATAGATGCAGAAAAAGCTTTTGATAATATTTATTGGCAGTTTATGAAGAATAATTTGGAATCGATGGGAGTAGGAGGATATTTCCTGAATGGAATAGAAGCGATATACTATGAGCAAAGAGTGAAATTGATAATAAATAACGCGCTGACGGAATATTTTGAAATCACAAAAGGCACTAGACAAGGATGTCCATTATCACCACTATTGTTCATCACGGTCCTGGAGGTACAATTGAATAGGCTAAGAGAAGTTTCAGCGATTAAAGGTGTTAAAGTAGGTGCAAAAGAGTTTAAATTGAAGGCCTTTTCGGATGATCTAGTTTTAACTTTGGAAAATCCCAGCGACAGTGTTGCAGAAGCTTTAGAAGAAATTGAGAGATTTGGACAGTTGGCAGGATTTAAATTAAATAGACATAAAACAAAAATGGTGGTCAAAAATATGAAGATGGAAGAAAAGGAGGAATTACAACAGAAACATGGAATCGTAGTGGCGAAAAAAGTACAATATTTGGGAATATGGATGACAGCAAAAAATATGAACTAGTGTGGAAGGAGATAAAGAAAGACTTAGAAATATGGAACAGAATGAAGTTGTCGTTCCTTGGAAGAATAGCAGCAGTTAAGATGAATGTATTACCTAAGATGTTATTCCTATTTCAAATGATACCTATCAAGGGAACAGGACAATTCAGAGAATGGCAAAAAGTTTTGTTGAGATTTGTCTGGCAGGGGAAGAAGCCAAGAATAAAGTACAAAATTTTGGTGGATAGAAAAGAAAGAGGTGGATTCTCCATGCCAGACTTGAGGACATATTATGAAGCGTCCTGTCTCTGTTGGCTAAGAGAATGGATAACACTGGGAAATACAGACTTATTAGATTTGGAAGGTTACGACAACAGATTTGGATGGCATGCATATCTTTGGTATGATAAAAAAGAGTTCATAAAGGTTTTACAAATCATGTGATAAGAAGGTCTTTATATGAGGTGTGGGAAATAAATAAATTGCTGTTAGAGACAAAGACCCCATGGTGGATTTCACCGGTGGAGGTGTTGACGGTCAAAAAAATAAATATGGAGGTGAGGAGGGCCACTTACGAGGAGATTTTGATGAAATCAGAAAAGGGATGGAGGTTGAAACCTTCTAAGGAGATAAAAGAAGTTCTGACTGGATGGCTGCAATACCACCAAGTAAATGATGTTTTAATAAGTGACAAAAAAATAGGTTTTGAAGATAAAAGGTCCAAATTTCAAATAGAATTGTTGGAAGGCAGAGTGAAATTGTTGTCAAAAATGTATGATTTGCTGTTAGAATGGTACACGAAAGATGAATTGACAAAAGATGTGATGATAAAATGGGCAAAAGATTTTGGGCATAATATTGAATATGATGCATGGTTGAAATTGTGGAATCAAACATTGAAGTTTACTGCATGTACTGCCCTGAAAGAAAATGTTATGAAGATGATGTGTAGATGGTACCGTGTTTCTCATATTTTAAGGCATCCCCAAAAAATAAGCCATGACAGGATTTCTAAGGGTTGGTGAAAAATAAGACATACCCCGAAAATAAGCCATGTCGTGTAGCCCCGACCGAGCGAGAGGCGAAGGCGCGGGACCCAGCAGGAGCTCCCTGCCTGCTTCCCCGAGCCGTCGCGCATCGGGGGACAGAGCCGAAGATCGGAGGGCGCTCCTTGCTGGGCTTGACAAGCCCGGCAAACAGCGCCCGCCGATCTTCGGACCTGTGCTGTGTGACAGGCAGGGGTGGGGGGAAGCGGAGATCGTTCTCCGCTCTCCCCCCACCCCCGCCTGTCACCAAAGATCGGCGGGCGCTCCTTGCTGGGCTTGACAAGCCCGGCAAACAGCGCCCGCCGATCTTCGGACCTGTCCTGTGTGACAGGCGGGGGTGGGGGGGGGAAGCGGAGATCGTTCTCCGCTCTCCCCCCACCCCCGCCTGTCACCAAAGATCGGCGGGCGCTGTTTGCTGGGCTTGACAAGCCCGGCAAACAGCGCCCGCCGATCTTCGGACCTGTCCTGTGTGACAGGCGGGGGTGGGGGGGAAGCGGAGATCGTTCTCCGCTCTCCCCCCACCCCCGCCTGTCACCAAAGATCGGCGGGCACTGTTTGCTGGGCTTGACAAGCCCGGCAAACAGCGCCCGCCGATCTTCGGACCTGTCCTGTGTGACAGGTGGGGGTGGGGGGGGAAGCGGAGATCGTTCTCTGCTCTCCGCCCACCCCCGCCTGTCACCGAAGATCGGCGGGCGCTCCTAGCTGGGCTTGACAAGCCCGGCAAACAGCGCCCGCCGATCTTCGGCCCTGTGCTGTGTGACAGGCGGGGGTGGGCGAGAAGCGGAGATCGTTCTCCGCTCTCCCCCCACCCCCGCCTGTCACCAAAGATCGGCGGGCGCTCCTTGCTGGGCTTGACAAGCCCGGCAAACAGCGCCCGCCGACCTGTGCTGTGTGACAGGCGGGGGTGGGGGAGAAGCGGAGATCGTTCTCCGCTCTCCGCCCACCCCCGCCTGTCACCAAAGATCGGCGGGCGCTCCTTGCTGGGCTTGACAAGCCCGGCAAACAGCACCCGCCGACCTGTGCTGTGTGACAGGCGGGGGTGGGGGAGAAGCGGAGATCGTTCTCCGCTCTCCCCCCACCCCCGCCTGTCACCAAAGATCGGCGGGCACTGTTTGCTGGGCTTGACAAGCCCGGCAAACAGCGCCCGCCGATCTTCGGACCTGTCCTGTGTGACAGGTGGGGGTGGGGGGGGAAGCGGAGATCGTTCTCTGCTCTCCGCCCACCCCCGCCTGTCACCGAAGATCGGCGGGCGCTCCTAGCTGGGCTTGACAAGCCCGGCAAACAGCGCCCGCCGATCTTCGGCCCTGTGCTGTGTGACAGGCGGGGGTGGGCGAGAAGCGGAGATCGTTCTCCGCTCTCCCCCCACCCCCGCCTGTCACCAAAGATCGGCGGGCGCTCCTTGCTGGGCTTGACAAGCCCGGCAAACAGCGCCCGCCGACCTGTGCTGTGTGACAGGCGGGGGTGGGGGAGAAGCGGAGATCGTTCTCCGCTCTCCGCCCACCCCCGCCTGTCACCAAAGATCGGCGGGCGCTCCTTGCTGGGCTTGACAAGCCCGGCAAACAGCACCCGCCGACCTGTGCTGTGTGACAGGCGGGGGTGGGGGGGGAAGCGGAGATCGTTCTCTGCTCTCCGCCCACCCCCGCCTGTCACCGAAGATCGGCGGGCGCTCCTAGCTGGGCTTGACAAGCCCGGCAAACAGCGCCCGCCGATCTTCGGCCCTGTGCTGTGTGACAGGCGGGGGTGGGCGAGAAGCGGAGATCGTTCTCCGCTCTCCCCCCACCCCCGCCTGTCACCAAAGATCGGCGGGCGCTCCTTGCTGGGCTTGACAAGCCCGGCAAACAGCGCCCGCCGATCTTCGGACCTGTCCTGTGTGACAGGCGGGGGTGGGGGGGAAGCGGAGATCGTGCTCCGCTCTCCCCCCACCCCCGCCTGTCACCAAAGATCGGCGGGCGCTCCTTGCTGGGCTTGACAAGCCCGGCAAACAGCGCCCGCCGATCTTCGGACCTGTCCTGTGTGACAGGCGGGGGTGGGGGGGGAAGCGGAGATCGTTCTCCGCTCTCCCCCCACCCCCGCCTGTCACCAAAGATCGGCGGGCGCTCCTTGCTGGGCTTGACAAGCCCGGCAAACAGCGCCCGCCGATCTTCGGACCTGTCCTGTGTGACAGGCGGGGGTGGGGGGGAAGCGGAGATCGTTCTCCGCTCTCCCCCCACCCCCGCCTGTCACCAAAGATCGGCGGGCGCTCCTAGCTGGGCATGACAAGCCCGGCAAACAGCGCCCGCCGACCTGTGCTGTGTGACAGGCGGGGGTGGGGGGGAAGCGGAGATCGTTCTCCGCTCTCCGCCCACCCCCGCCTGTCACCGAAGATCGGCGGGCGCTGTTTGCTGGGCTTGACAAGCCCGGCAAACAGCGCCTGCCGATCTTCGGACCTGTCCTGTGTGACAGGCGGGGGTGGGGGGGAAGCGGAGATCGTTCTCCGCTCTCCCCCCACCCCCGCCTGTCACCAAAGATCGGCGGGCGCTCCTTGCTGGGCTTGACAAGCCCGGCAAACAGCGCCCGCCGACCTTCGGACCTGTCCTGTGTGACAGGCGGGGGTGGGGGGGGAAGCGGAGATCGTTCTCCGCTCTCCCCCCACCCCCACCTGTCACCAAAGATCGGCGGGCGCTCCTTGCTGGGCTTGACAAGCCCGGCAAACAGCGCCTGCCGATCTTCGGACCTGTCCTGTGTGACAGGCGGGGGTGGGGGAGAAGCGGAGATCGTTCTCCGCTCTCCGCCCACCCCCGCCTGTCACCGAAGATCGGCGGGCGCTCCTAGCTGGGCTTGACAAGCCCGGCAAACAGCGCCCGCCGACCTGTGCTGTGTGGCAGGCGGGGTGGGGGGGAAGCGGAGATCGTTCTCCGCTCTCCGCCCACCCCCGCCTGTCACCGAAGATCGGCGGGCGCTGTTTGCTGGGCTTGACAAGCCCGGCAAACAGCGCCCGCCGATCTTCGGACCTGTCCTGTGTGACAGGCGGGGGTGGGGGGGAAGCGGAGATCGTTCTCCGCTCTCCCCCCACCCCCGCCTGTCACCAAAGATCGGCGGGCGCTCCTTGCTGGGCTTGACAAGCCCGGCAAACAGCGCCCGCCGATCTTCGGACCTGTCCTGTGTGACAGGGGGGGTGGGGGGGAAGCGGAGATCGTGCTCCGCTCTCCCCCCACCCCCGCCTGTCACCAAAGATCGGCGGGCGCTGTTTGCTGGGCTTGACAAGCCCGGCAAACAGCGCCCGCCGATCTTCGGCCCTGTGCTGTGTGACAGGCGGGGGTGGGGGAGAAGCGGAGATCGTTCTCCGCTCTCCCCCCATCCCCGCCTGTCACCGAAGATCGGCGGGCGCTCCTTGCTGGGCTTGACAAGCCCGGCAAACAGCGCCCGCGTGCACTTTATTAAAAAATAAGACATCCCTCAAAAATAAGCCATGTCGTGTTTTTTTGAAGAAAAAATTAATATAAGACATGACTTATAATATGAGAAACACGGTACCACCCTGAGTGGCTAGGGAAACCCAGCCAGATGAGTGGGGGTATAATACTACTACTACTACTACTACTACTACTAATAATAATAATAATAAATAAATAAATAAATAATTACAGTCACCAATGCAGTGTCCTACAGATGTTGGACTTCAATTCCCATCATCCCCAGCTGGTCAGGGCTGTGGATGACATGGCACTGGCAACCCCTGGTTTATTAATAAGACACACTCCTGTTTTCTCACTACCGGGTTAAGGACTTAATTCGTTCTGGAGGTCCGTTCTTAACCTGAAACTGTTCTTGACCTGAGGTACCACTTTAGCTAATGGGGCCTCCCGCTGCTGCCATGCCGCCGCCATGCGATTTCTGTTCTCATCCTGAAGCAAAGTTCTTAATCCGAGGTACTATTTCTGGGTTAGCGGAGTCTGTAACCTGAAGCATCTGTAACCTGAAGCGTCTGTAACCTGAGGTACCACTGTATTGTACTTTCAAGAATGCAAAGCACTAGGTTTCTTTTCTGCCTGTACACTGATGTCATCGCATCACTATGTTAGGGACAACACATGCAATCTTGCTGTCTGTCTAGAGACTGAGGTGCTAGACCTT
This sequence comes from Zootoca vivipara, assembly GCF_965207765.1. Lineage (NCBI taxonomy): Eukaryota > Metazoa > Chordata > Lepidosauria > Squamata > Lacertidae > Zootoca > Zootoca vivipara. Next base: position 54,486,673 of record NC_142595.1, read on the forward strand.
TTGCAAACTAACAGAAATAAGCAATGAAACTCCTGGAAGAATAGGAACAACAGCATTGTACCTGGCCTTCTCCCACCCCATGTACACACAGTCAAAATGTAAGCAAGTCCCATGTGTCCCATCAGCCAATTAGCCAAGCCAGCAATAAATATTAATGTGCCTAATTAAAGATCTGTAAAAAAGAGACTCCAAACCAAGGAAGCTGCTACTAATGATAATGTAAGCCAGTGATCTCATAAAAAAACAACCTTAATTAGTCTTGCATTTTTATTCATTAAGCACATTTTCAAGACGCAAAGAAACACCGGTTTGTAATTGTTGTAATGGTTGAAGGATTTACAATGAGTTTTTATTAACTTGTTCACATTAAGAATATTCTACAAATTAGGCCACTGTTGGGGTTTTCATAGCTGCCAATTTATTATCTTTGTGCTGCATCTGGTATGGAGCTCATAAACATATTCTCACCAACACACACACACACACACACACACACACACACACACACAAGCACATGCACTCACATATTGTTTTCTTATGTCAGAAAGAAAGCTACTGTGAGGACAGGATATTGGACTAGATGGTTCTTTGGTCTGATCTAGTGGGTCTCTTTTCATGTCCTACTGGAATTATAGATCTACAAAATACATAGACCCATCTATAGATTTTATAGACCTGTGTTCTATTAAATAGTGGGTAGACAACACAGCGGTTCTTCAAGAAGCTCTTTATTCGGAAGCCAGAACAGAACTGAACTGCATTGCTGAGCTGACCTGCTTTTATAGAGGCTGGCTCAAACAATGTATCAAACATAATTCAAAGTTCCCTCCTAAAGTTCCCTCCTAAAACAACTGTCAAGGACCTGAGGACCTGAGGGAAAACTATATACACTAATACATAACACCCCTCCCCACCGAGAAAAGGCATTAGTTACATTTGTAATGGTTTCAATTAGGTACAAGAGCATAATAGTTTCAAGGTACATAGCTTCTATTTACAATGCAACGTTTCAAGTGCAGTTACTGACATAGTCCCGTAAGTAGGATGGCCGCTTGGTGACCCTGGTGGAACGCCGAGGGCCAGTACCAGTGTCCAGGAGGTTGGCCGATTCCTGCTGAGCCTGTGGCGCAACCGATGTTGGTGGTGAGTCCAAGTTTCCTGTCTCCGTGACTGCTGAAGGAACCGCCATGTGCGGACTCGGCGGATGGTTAGGCACAGCAGTGGCTCTAGACTCTGGGGGGCCCTGCTGAACCTCTGACGTGGCTTGGCTAGGATCCACGTCCGCAACTTGTGAGGGAGGTGTAAATTGAGCCTTGCCTTCCGTTAGAGCTTGCTCTGGAGCTGGGGGTGCAGTTGGGGGCACTGTGGCAGTGTCCAAATTCCCAACCCTGCGCCTCAGCTGGTCAATGTGTCAGCGCCATAAGCATCCATCTTCAAGTGCCACCTGGTATGAGCGGGGTCCAGTGACTCCCACTATCGTGGCCGGCACCCAAGGAATGTCTCCCACAAAGTTCTGGGCAAAAACCCGATCCCCCAGAATGAAAGACCGTGGTGCGTTGGCACAGCCCGGGGGTTCAGCCACACCAAAGTCTGGGTGTAGTCGATCGAGTGGAGATCGAAGGCGGCGGCCCATCAGCAGTTCGGCCAGACTCTGCCCTGTGGTCGCATGAGGGGTGATGTGCTGCACGAGCAAGTACTCAGCGACCCGCTCATGCCAGTCCCCCTGGTTCAGGCACGCAAGCACCTCTTTTGCCGATCTCACCATTCTTTCTGCCTGCCCATTGCTGGCGGGGTGAAATGGTGCTGTCAGCGCATGTCGGATGCCCAGTCCCAGGAGGTACCATTCAAACGTACCTGAGGTGAACTGTGGTCCGTTGTCGGAGACAAGAACATCAGGACACCCATGGGTTGCAAACAGGCCTCACAGCACCCAGATGATGGCCTCGGAAGTGGTGGATGTCATCAGGGCCACCTACAGCCACTTGGAGTAGGCGTCGACCACCACCATAAAGGTCCGTCCGTGGAAAGGGCCAGCGAGATCGATGTGCACCCTTGACCAGGGTGCCTTGGGCGTCTCCCAAGTGTGTCCTTTAGCTGCTGGCGATGCAGGTCTCGACTCTTGGCACTTTTGACAGGCAGCAACCCATGCAGTGATGGCATCGTCCATGTTCGGCCACCAGACGTAACACCGAGCCAACGCCTTCATCTTCACGATTCCCGGGTGTCCGACGTGCAGAGCCTCGAGGACGCGTTGGCGGAGCTTTTGAGGAATCACGACTCGGTCCCCCCACAATAGGCAGCCACGATGAGCCGAGAGCTCGTGTTGTCTGGTTGCAAACGGCTGAAGATCTGAGGCGAAGGGACCTTGTGGCCATCCCCTCCACACCCAGTTGAGCACACGGCTGATAGTACGGTCCTGGGTAGATGCGGAGGCCACATCCGTAGCCGACACTGGAGCTGCTGGAAGGTCTTCAATCAAGAGGATCGATGATGCTGGAGCTGGGTCTTCCACCAGCGTTGGAAGAGGGCACCGACTAAGAGCGTCAGCGTGGCCCAGTGACTTTCCCGGGCGGTGGATGAGTTGGTAGCGGTAAGCTGCCAGAAAGACAGTCCATCGCAGCAGGCGAGGCGAGAGGACCGGTGGTGTTGGCCTATCACCCACGAGAAGTCCCAGGAGCGGCTTGTGGTCAGTGATGAGGTCGAAATTCCTGCCGTAGAGGTATTCATGGAACCTCTTCACTCCAGCCACAAGTGGCAGTGCCTCCTTGTCAAGCTGGCTGTAATTCCGTTCAGTCGGAGATAACGCCCTGGAAAAGTAGGCAAGCGGTGCTTCCCTTCCATCCGGAAAATGGTGACTGAGGACGGCGCCGATGCCAAAAGGTGAGGCATCACAGGCAAGGACCAGCGGCCTGGCTTCACTGTACTGTACCAACACACTGTCCGATGAAAGGAGAGCCTTGACTGCATTGAAGGCCGTCGTCTCCCGATGACCCCAGGACCAAGGTGTATTCGTGCTGAGGAGTCGGTGGAGAGGCTCGGCTACAGTGGCTTTGTGGGGCAGGAACATGTTATAAAAGTTCAGCAGTCCCAGGAATGCCTGCAACTCCGTTTTGTTCTTTGGGGTGGGGGCCTGCTGGATGGCCCGGATCTTGGATTCCGTCGGGTGGAGACCAGAGGCGTTGACACGATAGCCCAGGAACTCCACCTCCGGAACAGCGATCTTGCACTTTTCTCTCTTTACCTTGAGTCCAGCCTCCTGGAATCTGGTCAACACGGTGCGGAGGCACTTGAACAGCTGTTGGGTAGACACCAATACGTCATCGAAGTATGGCACCACGCCCAGAAGCCCCTGCAGGAGACGCTCCATAAGGCTTTGGAAGATGCCAGGAGCCACACTCACCCCAAACTGCAACCGGCGACACCGGAACGCCCCTCGGTGGGTGACGATCATTTGGGCTTCCGCGGTGGCGTCATCGACTGGCAGTTGCTGATAGGCTTGGGCAAGGTCCAGTTTTGCAAAGACCTTGCCTTCACCCAGGGAGTGCAGTAGGTACTGGACGACGGGAACCGGATAAGCGTGCTGCTGAAGCGCCTTGTTGATTGTGCACTTGTAATCAGCGCATATTCTCACCGACCCGTCTGGCTTGACTGGTGTAACGATGGGAGTCTCCCACTTGGCATGATCCACTGGCTCCAAGACGCCCTGGGCGATCAACGTGTCCAGCTGTTCATCCACCTTAGCTTTGAGGGCGAACGGAACCCGGCGTGGCTTAAGTCTGATGGGGGCGACTTGTGGATCCAAGCTGAAAGATATGGGCGTGCCCGTGTATTGGCCCAGGGTGCCATCAAAAACCTCGGCAAAGTATTTGATGAGGGCCTCTGTTTCAGCGTTGGAGATGCTGTTGATGCCGGTGACTTCCATGCCGAGGGCATCAAACCATTCTAGCCCTAGGAGGCTAGGACGTGGATCTTCAACCACCACCAGTCGGAGCAGGCCCGATAATTCATTGAAGGCAACCCGGAACCTGCCGACGCCTACTACGGGAATGTCATTTCCCTGGTAGTCTCTGAGATGTACGCGGTGCTGGTCAAGTTGCCTTTTCGACAGCCTGGGCAGAAGTCTTTTGAGTGTGTTCCAGGACACGATGGACATGGCAGACCCGGTGTCGATCTCCTTATCACATGGAGCTCCTTCGATGAGCACCGTGATGTGTAGCTTGCGTTGTGTCAGCGAGTTGGCTTGTCCAATCGTGGTTCCTGACGTGCAGTGGCAGTTGGTTAGTGCAAAACAGCTTTCGTTGGTGGACCGGAGTGAAGACTTGGCCTTGCGAAATGGTGACGGGGGCGTGTCAGACGGAGCTGACCGGCATACCTTCTCGATGTGTCCTTTTTTTGAACACTGCCGACAGATGGCGTCCCTGAATCGGCACTTAGCGCGGGCATGGCGGCCTCCACAACCGGCACAAGCTGATTGGTCTCTGGGCTTTGATTTAAATTTTCTGTGCTTTCGCTTGGTTTGGTGCACGTCGTCGTCTTCATCTGAAGAAGAAGTCTCGTGGCTGCTAACCTCCTCGTGGTGCACCTGAATTGGCTTCTTAGTGGAGTGTGGGCTGCTGGCCTTGCGGATCTCCTGGGCGGAGAGTTCAGCAGCTTCTGCGGCTGCGGCCTCCTCCATGGCCTTCTGTAGCGTGAGGTCTGGCTTGGCGAGGAGGCGCTGCTGCAGACAGATGTTCCGGATTCCGCAGACGACTCGATCCATCAGGGCGTCGTCAAGGTCCTGGAACTCACAATGTAGGGCGGCCTTCCTGAGAGCAGCGATGTAATTGCTGATGGACTCCCCTTCGGCCTGGTTCCTGTGGTAGAAGGCGTGGCGGGCAGCAATTTTAGACGGCTTGGGCGCGTAGTGGGTACGGAGCTTCTCTTGGAGCATGTCCCATGGCGCTGCCTCGACAGCTAGGGGTGCAACCAAGGCCCGGGCTGTATCGAATACCTCGGGGCTGCACAGACTGAGGAAGAGACCCCGCTTCCGCTCATCAGACGCCGCTGTCAGCACATTTGCTTGGAGGAAGCAAGCGAACCGAGCAAGGTACGTATCCCATGATTCAGAGGCTGGTGCGAACGGCGGTAGAGGCACGAATGAAGCCATGGTCCCGATGCCTACGTGGATGGCGATGGAGGGCGCACAGTGCTCTAGCCAGAACGGTCAGCTCTGAATGTGATTTCGCTCAGTGATTTCGCTCAGTATCCGATTCTGGCTGTGCTCTGCTGTCCTTCCATCCCATCCTCGTCGCCAGTATTAAATAGTGGGTAGATAACACAGCGGTTCTTCAAGAAGCTCTTTATTCGGAAGCCAGAACAGAACAGAACTGCATTGCCGAGCCGGCCTGCTTTTATTGAGGCTGGCTCAAACAATGTATCAAACATAATTCAAAGTTCCCTCCTAAAGTTCCCTCCTAAAACAACTGTCAAGGACCTGAGGGAAAACTATATACACTAATACATAACATGTTCCTACTGAGATTATTTGTCTATCCATTTTATAAATCTATAGATCAGAGCAGTGCATTTTGGATAATAGCTGGTCTGGTGACCACCACAGATGGGAACCAAGCTTGGCTCCCATTCAAAGCAGCAGCAGCAGCACCTGCCCAGCTCTGGGGGCCTATTGGGGAGGGTGGTAGATTGGGACTTGTGGCATTGCCTTTTCCATGCATGCTTGTCAGCAGGACAGGTGTCCTATCCTTGTTGGTGTATGGTGGCCTGGAGAGAAGGGGCTTTGCTGCCCCCATGCATGATGATGAACAGACAACCTTCTCTGGTTGGCACTGTGCTGACAGCCCACCCTGCGTAAGTGCAACAATTCTGTCTCCATTTGTGATTCCCAGCAACTGACATTCTGATGCACACTTCCTCTGGAACTGGTGGTATAGTGTAGCCATCATGGCTGGTAGCCACTGAGAACCTTATTCTCCATGATTGGCTACAGAAATCTCCTGCAGCCAATCAGAAGCTGCAGGAGCCTCTGGGCACCGCCCCTTCCTTCCCGCTGCAGCTTTCCAGGTGCAGTCCGATGAGGAAATGTGGCCAGTTAAACTTAAGGTTGCGGGAAAATAGAAAGCAGGAGAAACCCAGGTTAACAGATTCAGCCAGCCTTAGTCGTGACCCAGGTATCTTGCAGCATGCAGAAGGGCATTCAGGTGAGGAAGATGCTATTTGCTGCATGAGAAATATGCTTCGCCCACTAGGCTTCCCTCAGATCTGTCCAAGGCCCCTGTTTCTTGTTGGCTCCTGAAATTTTAGCTCGGACGCTGCCTGTGCCGCCTTGGGTCCCCGCCCCCCCTTTCCTCCCAGCCCACACCCGGAAAGGACAGAAAGCCCCCAGCACCAAAAAATAAATGTAGGGTTTTTAAAGTGTGTGTGTGTGTGGGGGGGGTGAGCCTTCCTTTTTCCTGCTGGCCAGGAAAGGATTCCCATCACCTTTTGCATGCTGCTGGGCTTTCGAGCTCAACCTTGTGCCTCAAGAGTGAGACAAAAGTCTCCCCCCTCCCCGTCCCCAGCGCTTTGCAACCCTCAGACACAGTAATTTCCCTGAAGTTTGGAGGAGCTGGTGTTGGGTATCGATCACAGGCAGAATCAAACTTTTGACATCAGCGTTGGGAGTGGGGGTTGGGGGGGAAGCAGATCTTCTTTCCTTTTATTTTAAAGTTGTAAAGAGGAGGGTATGGGAGAGAAACGGAGGGATGGAGTCCACCCTCAGCTTGACCCCTCCCCACCTCCACGGAGCCCTACGACGCGGCACTGCAGCAATGAAATATGATTGGCAGGGGGGGGGGCGCCAGAAGGTGATCTCGCCTAGGGCGCAGAAAACCCTAGCACCGGCCCTGCAAATACCTTCCTACTGTCAAGGTGTAGGAACAGATTTTTGTAGAGAGTCAGGAATGCTTAGTTTAAGACACAAGCTTGCATGACATTATTCAAAACAGTGCATGCATTGTACATGAAATACATATTTCATTAAGAATTGCATAAAACTTGTGCAAGAGAACTAGGCTCTTCCAACCAGTGGAGCCCAGTAATTTGTACCAGCTGTCACACCCCCACAACCGCCAGTCCCAGTTTTTTTAAGGGAAATATCAAAGTTTCATAACACAGTTGGATCTCATGCTTCAGGTTAAGCAAGGAGGATGAGTCCCTTGGAAAAGATTGTTGGTTTCTTGGAACGAAGTGTGTGCTTTGATGAGCATCCCAGCAAAGTTCTGTCCCAATCATGAGGAGTTCAGAAAGGAGGAATGTGTAAGGTCACTGAGCTGGCAGGTAAGGAGGCCCATTGGTTTGTCTTTTTTTTCATCATAGGAAGTTACATTTTCTTTTTCTTTTTTTTTGAAATACTAACTGGCCCGGCCACACATTGCTGTGGGTCATCCCTGTGATTCTCCCCACACTTTCCCCGATCCATGACGTATCCCACCCCTCCTCCCTCCATCCCCTCAGCTCATCCCTATGTGTTGGTAGGATACCCTTCTCTCTGTTGTCCCCCCCCCTGTAGCTCTATACATTGGCCCCTGCACACACATCGTGAATATTTTTATATATTTAGATTAAAAAATTTTGAAATAAGAACATGAGAATAGTATAAAGTCTAGGTTAAAATGGGCACGACTGCCCTTACTTAAAATGGCCACCAGAGCCTCGCATGTGACACAATGCCTGGTAATTTAAAAAGCAAAAACCCCTCACCGTGCCCCCAAGTGCGTGTTAGGGTAAATGATGAACGACTGCCTAATGCTGCCAGGCATTTATTAATGCAGCCGCTGGGAGGCGAGGCCTAGTCTGTCGGCCTTGGCTTGGGCTAGTATTTAAAGGCGAGCTGAGGCCTCCGCCCTGTATCTCCATTCCTTGGCCCCGGCCTGACTCTGTGGGTTGTCTGGTAATGGCCGCCTTGGTGGTTTCAGTTGCTCGGTTGATGATGTCATTATTTGGTGCCGCCCTTCAGAGATTCGCTAGTAACAGCACACAATCTGCCTTTTTATTGGATGCTGCTGGAGTCTTCAGACCTTCTGCTGGTGATGTCTAATTTGGGTGCCCCTTTTTTGTGTGTTTAATCATTATTTTAGGTATGGAAGGTGTGCTTTTTTGGGGGGGAAATTTACGCCAGATCCCTCCCTGGTGGGCAAGGTACGCTTTGCCCTAATATGTTTCAATACGGTTCAGCGGTTATGGAGAAAGGCTGTTTCATCCGCGTGTGCAATGCCAACATTTATATAGAGAGAGATTTAGAAATATGTGATTTGCCTTACATGATCTGCACCCACAGTATTTTATGAGAACCCCCCTTTTAAAGGGTGGTGCATAAATTAGTTAAATGAACGATATGGAAAGAATGGAGAGAGAGAATATATCTACGGTATATCTCTCTCTGCCTGTCTGTTTCACTCAGCATTGGAATGTAAGAAGTGTCTTCTGGATCAGGCCAATGGCCCATCTAGTCTAGCAGTGGGTGACCATATGCCTTTATGCAGGGGCAAAACTGGGCTTTGTTTCACACGGGTCAAAGACCAAGTTTGGCACACCCGTGCATTTGTGTGTGTGTGTGTGTGTGTGTGTGTGTGTGTGCGCGCACACACACACAAACACACACACAGAGAGAGAGAGCCTCAATGGCACACCTCTGAATGTCTGCCATAGGGCAAAAAATACCCCGGCTAGCCCCCCCCCATAGCTACAGCTCTGCCTTATGCCACCCAAAGTGCGTTGTATTTTGGTGATTTGGTTAAAGATTACAAAGAGAATTCCCTGGATGCCAAGATCCAGGTTTGTGGCAAGTACTCTTTAGTAAGAGGTCCCCAGCAGAGCTTTAAAATCACAAAACATGCAACAACAACAAAACAGAAAGCGTGGAAATATAGGCTGTTAGAGTTTTAAAATATCCTCTTCTAATTCATTTCCAAAGTTTCCCACTTCCCTTGGTGTAGAAAGAGACCACCTAGCGAACCAACCGCAGTTGAAAAAAGACACTCCTGGCCACCGAGGCCAAGTGAGCCTCCACTGACAGCCCCCACTCGAACCTGCTCCTTCCAGGGAAGAGCAACCCATTCCTGGGCAAGCTACCTCCTCACCTCCCAGACCTAAGAACCTGAGACACAGAATGCCTCCATCTTTCCAAGATTCAGATGTAAAACATGAAGAGAAAGCGCAAGTAAGAGGGGACATGATAGAAGTGCATAAAATTATGAATGGAATGGAGGAAGTAGAGAAATGTCCCCCACCCCCACCACGCATCAATACAAGACCTCATGAACATTCAATGGGGGTGAATGTTGGAAGATTCACGGCAGGTAAAAGGAAGGGCTTTTTTTTTTGCAAAGTCCACTCACACCCCCAGGAGGCAGTGACGGCCACCAAGCTTTAAAAGAGGATTGAACAAATTCATGGAGGAGGAGAGGGCTATTGATGGTTCTGCTTCCACAGTCAGAGGCAGTTTCTGAATCCTAGTAGCTGGAAGGGGATATTGCTCTTGTGGTTGAATCTTGCTGGGGCACCTGGTCAGCCACTGTGAGAACAGGATGCCAGACTAGAGCACAGGAGCGGAGAGTTGCTCCTCTGCTCCGTTTCGGTCAACTCACTGTAGCAGGGGCCCAAAGGGCCCCAATTAAGGTGATAATGTAAATCCCTATAAATCCTGGGATATGCTTATATTAGTGAATTATGGGAACTTGTTGCTTTAAGAAACTGATGATCTAGCAAGATGCCGTTCTTTTACCAGAACAGAAGGTCAGCTAACACGCAAATCAAAAGATATAATTCATAAGCTGTGGGCGGAGCTAGTCAGAGCTTGGAGTGCAGTGACTGAGGAAGGAGCAGAAGGTGAGCTGAGCTTGGGAGACACTCTGTAGGTTTTGTGGTTTTGTCTTTTGGGGCTGTGTGTGAGTAAGTTTGTGTGCTTATTTGTTTTCTTACTTGTTTGTGTGCTTGTGCTGGTTTTCTAGGGCTGCTGCCTCTTGGATTTGGGTGACTGTCCAGGCTTGTGTGGGTGTTTGTTTCTGGCTGTGACCTTGTTTGTTTCTGGCTGTGACCTTTCACCTAGAAGTGTGAGTCAGGAAGTTCAGGTGATTAGCTGTGGGCGGAGCTAGTCAGAGCTTGGAGTGCAGCGGCGCGCGCCTATCGGCGCGCGCAGTTTTACCCAGCTTTTTGACCTAGGGCAGCAAGTCTCATACGTTTGTTAGGGGGGACCTAGGCCTCTTCCTCTTTCCCCCTTGACCTCAAGGTTTTCAAGATGGAGGTGGAGGGAACAACCATTGTCACCTGCAATTCCTGTGCAATGTTTGTTTTCTTGCCAAAGGATGTGGGTAGCTACACTTGCAACAATTGCAAGTTGGTTGCCCTACTAGAAAACAAGGTTGCCCTTCTGGAAGAGAAGGTGCAGCAGCTTCAGGGGCGTGTATCTACGCTCCAGAGAATTAAAGAGCTGGAGCTTTTCTTGGATGCAGCAGAGCACACTGTCTGCACCAAGGAGGAGACAGGGGATCTCCCTGAGGAGGAGGTCAGTTCCCCAACACAGCAGCCAGATGTATGGAGGAACGTGACTCATAGAAGTAGAAGGCCCAGGGATCGCTCTGAGTGCTTAGAATTAAACAACCGTTTTGAAGTGCTCATGGAAGACGAGGAACAGACTCCACCTGAGGATCTCTCCCTCATCACAGTTGATGAGGAATATGAAGACGAGCAACCAAGTCAGTCCTCTGGAAATATGCAGGTAACCTTGGAAGGGACAGCACATAGAAGAATCCCAACCAAGCCTCTGAAGAGGCGTGTAGTGGTGATTGGGGATCCCCTACTGAGGGGTACAGAAGCAGTGATCTGTGGGCCTGACAAGATGTCTCGAGAGGTGTGCTGTCTACCTGGGGCCAAGATCAAAGATGTAACAGAACGGCTGCAAGGAATAATAAAACCCACCGACAAATACCCCTTCCTTTTGGTGCATGTGGGAACCAATGACACTGCAAGCCATAGCTTACAGAAGATCAAAAATGATTATGAGGCTCTGGGCAGGAAGTTGAAGCAATTAGATGCACAAATTGTCATCTCTTCTGTCCTCCCAGTTGAACGACATGGCCCAGGGAGAGAGGGAAAAATAGGGGAAGTGAACAACTGGCTTCGCAAATGGTGCAAACAGGAACGGTTTGGATTCCTAGATCACGGTCTGCAGTTTCTTGATGATGGACTTCTGGCAAGTGATGGACTGCACCTCACAAAAGTTGGGAGGAATGTTTTTGCCACAAAACTCAAAAACCTCATCAGGAGGGCTTTAAACTGACTTATGTGGGGGAGGGAGACAGTGGTCCTGAAGGTAGGAGTCTATCAAATGCTGAAGATGATCATCCAAATGTCAAGGACCAAATGGAGCAAGCAGCATGCAGACCTAGTGGTGGGACGAAAATATCCTTAAATAAGAGACATGGGGGAATGATCAACGGTCTTCAATGTCTGTATACTAATGCACAGAGCATGGGAAATAAACAAGATGAACTTGAGCTCTTGGTACAGCAAACTAAATATGACATAATAGGCATCACTGAAACCTGGTGGGATGAGTCTCATGACTGGAATGTAGTAATAGAGGGATACAATCTATTTAAGAGAAATAGACCAAACAGGAAAGGAGGAGGAGTAGCTTTATATGTTAGGGATATGTATACCTGTGAAGAGATCCAGGATTTAAAACTTCAAAGCCAAATTGAGAGTATCTGGGTCAAAATTAAGGGAGAGAAAAACAACAGTGATCTCATTGTGGGAGTTTACTATAGATCCCCAAGCCAAACTGAGGACACAGATGATGCCTTCCTGGAACAGATGGCCAAGCATTCCAAAGGAAGTGAGATAGTAGTAATGGGGGATTTCAACTATCCTGATATTTGTTGGATGTCAAACTCAGCCAAGAGCATAAGGTCGAACAGATTCCTCACTGGCCTTGCAGACAACTTCATTGTCCAGAAAGTGGGAGAAGCAACAAGAGGATCAGCCATTTTAGATCTGGTCCTAACCAATAGTGATGACTTGGTTAGTGGGGTAGAAGTGGCAGGATCATTAGGTGGGAGTGACCATGCTCTTCTGGAGTTTATTATCCAGCGGAAAGGAGCAACCAAGCATACTAAGGTCCAAATTCTAGACTTTAAGAAAGCCGACTTCAGAAAACTTAGGGAAACGCTGGGTGAAATCCCATGGACAGTAATACTAAAAGGGAAGGGAGTTCATGATGGTTGGGAGTTTGTTAAAAGGGAGATATTAAAAGCACAACTTCAGGCAATACCAATGAGACGGAAACATGGAAGGTGCCTAAAGAAGCCAGGCTGGCTATCTAAAGAACTTTTGACTGAGTTAAGATTTAAAAGGGATATGTACAAAAAATGGAAAAGGGGGGAAATCTCCAGAGAGGAATTCAAACATATAGCCAGCACGTGTAGAGACAAAGTCAGAAAAGCTAAAGCACAGAATGAACTCAGGCTCGCCAGAGAGGTTAAAAGCAACAAAAAGGGCTTTTATGGGTATGTCCGTAGCAAAAGGAAAAACAAGGAAACAGTGGGGTCACTCAGAGGAGAAGATGGTGAAATGCAAACAGGGGACAGAGAAAGGGCAGAACTCCTCAATGCCTTCTTTGCCTCAGTCTTCTCCAAGAAAGAAAACAACGCCCGACCTGAAGAATATGGAGCAGATGATTCAGCAGGGGAAACACAGCCCAGAATAAGTAAGGAGGTAGTACAAGAATACTTGGCTAGTTTAGATGTATTCAAGTCTCCAGGGCCAGATGAACTACATCCAAGAGTATTAAAAGAACTGGCAGAGGTGATTTCAGAACCACTGGCAATAATCTTTGAAAATTCCTGGAGAACAGGCGAAGTTCCAGCAGACTGGAGGAGGGCAAATGTTGTCCCTATTTTCAAAAAGGGGAAAAGAGAGGACCCAAACAATTACCGCCCAGTCAGCCTGACATCAATACCAGGAAAGATTCTAGAGCAGATCATTAAGCAAACAGTCTGTGAGCACCTAGAAAGAAACTCTGTGATCACTAAAAGTCAGCATGGGTTCCTGAAAAATAAGTCATGTCAGACTAATCTGATCTCATTTTTTGACAGAATTACAAGCCTGGTAGATGAAGGGAACGCTGTGGATGTAGCCTATCTTGATTTCAGCAAGGCCTTTGACAAGGTGCCCCATGATATTCTTGTAAAGAAGCTGGTAAAATGTGGGCTAGACAATGCTACCATTCAGTGGATTTGTAGCTGGATTACTGACCGAACCCAAAGGGTGCTCATCAATGGCTCCTCCTCATCCTGGAGAGTAGTGACTAGTGGGGTGCCACAGGGTTCTGTCTTGGGCCCAGTCTTGTTCAACATCTTTATCAATGACTTGGATGATGGGCTTGAGGGAATCCTGAGCAAGTTTGCAGATGACACCAAGTTGGGAGGGGTGGCTAACACCCCAGAGGACAGGATCACACTTCAGAATGACCTTAACAGATTAGACAACTGGGCCAAAGCAAACAAGATGAATTTTAACAAGGAGAAATGTAAAGTGCTACACTTGGGCAAAAAAAATGAAAGGCACAGATACAGGATGGGAGACACCTGGCTTGAGAGCAGTACATGTGAAAAGGATCTAGGAGTTTTGGTTGACCACAAACTTGACATGAGTCAGCAGTGTGATGCAGCAGCTAAAAAAGCCAATGCAATTCTGGGCTGCATCAATAGGAGTATAGCATCTAGATCAAGGGAAGTAATAGTACCACTGTATTCTGCTCTGGTCAGACCTCACCTGGAGTATTGTGTCCAGTTCTGGGCACCACAGTTCAAGAAGGATACTGATAAGCTGGAACGTGTCCAGAAGAGGGCAACCAAAATGGTCAAAGGCCTGGAAACGATGCCTTATGAGGAACGGCTTAGGGAGCTGGGTATGTTTAGCCTGGAGAAGAGAAGGTTAAGGGGTGATATGATAACCATGTTCAAATATATAAAAGGATGTCATATAAAGGAGGGAGAAAGGTTGTTTTCTGCTGCTCCAGAGAAGCGGACACGGAGCAACGGATTCAAACTACAAGAAAGAAAATTCCACCTAAACATTAGGAAGAACTTCCTGACAGTAAGAGCTGTTCGGCAGTGGAATTTGCTGCCAAGGAGTGTGGTGGAGTCTCCTTCTTTGGAGGTCTTTAAGCAGAGGCTTGACAGCCATCTGTCAGGAATGCTTTGATGGTGTTTCCTGCTTGGCAGGGGGTTGGACTGGATGGCCCTTGTGGTCTCTTCCAACTCTATGATTCTATGATTCTATGATTCTACGAATTGTTACATAGTTCACATAACACAGGTTCCCAACACGCATACTATCTCACAATGTAACATATTATTGAGAATCAAAGGCCTAGTTAGCAATCCTTGGCCTAGTTAGCAATGCTTATTGCGCATGCATATTAGATTAGGTAATGACATACGTATTAAATATGAAATGAGATAATGATGAATATTAAAATATTAAATGATGTAATGCTTTATGTGATTGGTTAAATCAAAATCCTTTGTCTGAAATGTTATAAATTCCTGCCCGACCTTTGGGCAGTGTTACAGGCGCGGTAGCGGCTACTCTAGAGTAACGACTCCTCACGACGTTGCCTTTTCATGCTTTTATTGAGTGAAAGCTATTTACAGTGCAGAGTCAGTCTTATGTACATGTTGTCAGTCTGGATCAGAACCTCCGAATGGAGATTCCTGCGTTTTCCTCCAACAAAGTAGCCTGGGAACATTGAATCTCCGCCCCCGTCGCTTTTTGCGCAATTCTGGGGTTGGCGGGAGCGGTCCTCTGGTTGCACTTTCCCTGCTTCCCATTTCCTCTTCCGAGCGGAGCAATGGCTCTGCTACCCCAGCGTTTCTCAACCGCTGTTCCGCGGCACACTAGTGTGCCGTGAGACGCTGGCTGGTGTGCCGCGTCGGGAGCCCTCTTCCTAATCCCCCAATCGGTTCCTTTAATTCCTGCGTTCAGTTTATTTACTCCCGGGTGCTGTAGCATGGTTCCTGGGGTTTGTATCGTTGTCATGGTTACAACTCCTTGCCTGTCTCCATTTTAAGTGTGGCCATGTGGTCTGGCAGCAGCGGCCATCTTAGGAGAGGCACGCACTGTCCCTCCAGTACTGCAGGGCTGTTTAGAATTACTAATAACAAATTGCAATTAAAGAAGCTGCAATCTACAAGCAGGCTTTGCCTTCAGTCCATTTGCTTATTGGCAAGTTTTGCATGCCCGTTGGAAGTAAGAAGGGATTTATTTTCAAGTTCCCCTTTACTTTCTTTCCACTTATCTCACAACCCCCACCCCCGCATTTTCTGCAGCTATAACTTTAAGGCAGTGGGGTCGTTAGGACCGGCATTTTACACTCTGCCTTTCTGGTGGCTTCGTGAGCCTTTAATTGCTCTATTTACGAGGGCTGCAACCTTATTGCTGCACCAGAGGATGCCTTTTCTCTCTGGGCATTTTCCGAGCCAGCAGCGGTAGTTGTAACAATGTTACATTGTCCCCGTAACTCAGCAAGCTACTTCATTGTTGCTTTGTGTTTCTCTTATCTGTGACTGCTACAAGTGTTATATTGCTGAAAGTTTGCAAGCTGTGGTTGTGAAACATAGACAGCAGGCTGCTATAGATTTATAGCTAGCATCCTTACATATAACCATTCATTATCTTTAGTTTTCCCTTGCATTAAAATAAAAAGGGGGGGGTGAATACCTTCAAATTTACTTCATAAGATTTAAATATTACATTTATTGGTGCTGCTTTACCACGGTGACCTGCACATTTAGCCTAGATCTGCCTACCTTAAGATTAAACTAACATAATTTGATCTTACAATAACCAGGTTTATAATAGGTGTATTTAATTTATTGGATTGTCTTTATGTGGAAACTAAATAACTGTAACTGTGTCTTTAAGTAGGACAGTCTGAAATCATTTCAGTCCTGATTATAGGGAATATAAACAATACTGAAATATGCTGCTGGTCTGTATTGCCCTCTTTGTAATTAAAGTAATAGATTTTTGGTGCAAGAATTTAAAGGTACAGGGTCTGGGTCTTTAATTTTGAACACTTAAGGGCTAGTCTAGAAGGGCAATTTGCATTGTCACGTGCCTGGCGGCCGCCAATAGTCAACACTGACCCGCCGGAAAGCAATATTTCTCCTCCTCTTTCCCAAAGCTCAGTGCAAACGAGCCTGGCGGCCGCCAATACACAGCACTGACCCGCCAGAAAGCAATATTTGGCAAGTGTTTCTTACAGTCATAATTATAATATAGGGCGGCACAGAGTTAATTTTTTAAACTTTTTAAATGGTGGTGTGCCTCGTGATTTTTTTCACGGAACAAGTGTGCCGTGGCCCAAAAAAGGTTGAGAAACACTGTGCTACCCTACCTGAGCCATGCCCTCTACTTCCTGATTCTCCGTCCTCCACCAGTCGCGGACTGTGGGTTGGGGGGGAGGGGTAGCGCTGTTAATCCGGGAGGATTGCTCTTTCAGGGCTCTGCCATCACCATCAATCACCGGCATTGAATGTGTTGGCCTAGTGTGGGGCACCAAGGGGGGCTTGGCTGTCTGGCTGGTGTACCGACCACCTAGCGCACCAGCAGCCACCCTGTCGGACCTGTTGGAGGTGGTGGCAGGCTGGGCCTTGGAGTTCCCTAACCTACTGGTTTTGGGGGACTTCAACGTCCATGCAGATGCCACCCCCTCCTCACAGGTTCCAGATCTGGTGTCTTCCATGGCGACACTAGGGCTCTCCCAGTTTGTTTTGGGTCCCACACATCAAGCAGGCCACACGCTGGATTTGATCTTTGGTGCGGGTATAGACGTGATCATGTCCCCAACTGTGGAAGTGCCATGGTCTGATCACTACGCTCTGAAAGCCAGGATTGACTTCCCGCCCCTCCCCTGCTTGGGTGGCAAGCCTATTTGGGCTCGCCCGCAAAGGCTGATGGATCCTGACGGATTCCGTCAGGCCTTGCGGGACCCTGCTCCCCCTGGCGGCTCATTAGAAGAGCTGGTCGAGAACTGGAATAACCGGCTCTTGGCGGCCATCGATGAGATCGCACCTAAGCGCCCTCTGCGACCCCGCCGAAACCGGGCCCCTTGGTTTACCGAGGAGCTTTGGAAAATGAAGCGGGACCTTAGACGGCTAGAGCGAGTATGGCAGCGTGCTCACGACGGTGCCTCAAGAACATCTTACAGGAAACTTATGAAAGCCTATGAGATGGCGGTGAAAGCTGCAAAAAAGTCCAAAATCTCAGCTTCCATCGCATCCGCTAGCTCTCGCCCAGCACAACTTTTTAGAATAATTAGGTCTCTAACAACCCTAGAGGAACAGCCAAATTTAAATACGAATTTGACCCATAGCTGTGAGGCATTTGCGAGCTTTTTTTGCGGAGAAAGTCTTGACACTCCGCCGTGACCTCCCTGCCAAATTTGGATACAATAACGGAACTGGAGGCCCCTCGACTGTCTTCGAGTTCAGTATTGGACCAATTCGATCAGATACTCCCTGCCGATGTAGACAGATTCCTCCGAGCTGGAAGGCCCACCACTTGCTCCCTGGACCCGTGCCCGTCTTGGCTGATTAGAGCGTGTCCAGATGAGGTACGGGCCCCCCTGGGTGAGATCATCAACTTGTCCCTGGGCACAGGGACTTTCCCAGAGGAGTTGAAGGAGGCAGTGGTGCGTCCACTCTTAAAGAAAACATCTCTAGATCCTTTAGATCTATCCAATTATCGCCCAGTTTCGAATCTTCCATACCTGGGTAAGATAATTGAGAGAGTGGTTGCCGAACAGCTTGGTAGGTTTCTGGATGAAACATCGGCTCTATATCCATTTCTGTCCGGCTTTCGCCCTGGTCATGGGACCGAGACAGCTCTGGTCGCCTTAACAGATGATCTCCGTAGACAGCTGGATTGAGGTGGGTCGGGACTGCTGATTCTTTTAGATCTGTCAGCAGCCTTCGATATGGTTGATCATGAACTTTTAGACCTCCGCCTTGCCGACGTGGGGATTCAGGGCACAGTCCAACAATGGCTGCGTTCCTTCATCTCAGGTCGGGGACAGAGGGTGGCGCTAGGGAGGGAGTTGTCGCCGCGGCACCCCTTGGTGTGTGGAGTCCCGCAAGGCGCAATCCTTTCCCCAATGCTTTTTAATATCTTTATGCGCCCCCTTGCCCAGATTGTCCGGAGTTTTGGGCTGGGTTGTCATCAATATGCTGATGACACCCAGATCTATCTGTTAATGGACGGCTGCCCTGCCTCGGCCCCGGACACACTCACCAGGTGCTTGGAAGCTGTGGCTGGATGGCTACGTGGGAGCCGACTGAAGCTAAATCCTTCGAAGACAGAGGTCCTCTGGCTAGGTCGGGGCGACATGGGGTTGGGGGGCCAACTCCCATCTTTTGCAGGGGCTCAATTGGTACCAGCGCCTTCTGGTACCGATCAACGGTCTTCAATGTCTGTATACTAATGCACAGAGCATGGGAAATAAACAAGATGAACTTGAGCTCTTGGTACAGCAAACTAAATATGACATAATAGGCATCACTGAAACCTGGTGGGATGAGTCTCATGACTGGAATGTAGTAATAGAGAGATACAATCTATTTAAGAGAAATAGACCAAACAGGAAAGGAGGAGGAGTAGCTTTATATGTTAGGGATATGTATACCTGTGAAGAGATCCAGGATTTAAAATTTCAAAGCCAAATTGAGAGTATCTGGGTCAAAATTAAGGGAGAGAAAAACAACAGTGATCTCATTGTGGGAGTCTACTATAGATCCCCAAGCCAAACTGAGGACACAGATGATGCCTTCCTGGAACAGATGGCCAAGCATTCCAAAGGAAGTGAGATAGTAGTAATGGGGGATTTCAACTATCCTGATATTTGTTGGATGTCAAACTCAGCCAAGAGCATAAGGTTGAACAGATTCCTCACTGGCCTTGCAGACAACTTCATTGTCCAGAAAGTGGGAGAAGCAACAAGAGGATCGGCCATTTTAGATCTGGTCCTAACCAATAGTGATGACTTGGTTAGTGGGGTAGAAGTGGCAGGATCATTAGGTGGGAGTGACCATGCTCTTCTGGAGTTTATTATCCAGCGGAAAGGAGCAACCAAGCATACTAAGGTCCAAATTCTAGACTTTAAGAAAGCCGACTTCAGAAAACTTAGGGAAACGCTGGGTGAAATCCCATGGACAGTAATACTAAAAGGGAAGGGAGTTCATGATGGTTGGGAGTTTGTTAAAAGGGAGATATTAAAAGCACAACTTCAGGCAATACCAATGAGACGGAAACATGGAAGGTCTGCCTCTGGCCGACGTAGCATCTCAGGTACTGCTGCAGAATGGCGTTGGCCCGCTCCGCCTGTCCATTGGTCTGCGGGTGCCGGGCCGTTGACAGGCTGACCTCCACCTGCAGGAGGTTCATGAGCCAGTGCCAGAACCTGGAAACAAATTGGCGGCCTCTGTCTGATATAACCCTTAAGGGTAATCCATGCAGTCGGAATATGTGGCCCACGAACAGTTTGGCTGTCTCTTCTGCAGAGACCGCCCTTGCACAGGGTACAAAATGGCACATCTTGGACATGAAGTCCACCACCACCAATACTGCGGTCTTGCCCCTGGAGGAGGGCAGATCTGTGATGAAGTCCATGGACACTACTTCCCACGGTCTGTTCGGCGTGGGTAACGGTTCCAGCAACCCTGCTGGGGCTGCTCTGACCACCTTGGCCCTCTGGCAGGTGTCACAGCCCCTTACGTAGTCACGAACATCCTCCCGCACCCCTGGCCACCAGAAGTGTCTCATGACTAAGTGTGTGGTTTTGTCCCTTCCAAAATGCCCTGCCGTCGGGTTGTCATGCATCTGCTTGAGGACCTTACCTCGTAGCGGGGCGGTGGGCAGGTACAAGGCTCCCTTGTAAAAAAGCACCCTCCCCCCCTCCTTCCCGCAGTTCCTGGAAGATGTGTGAGGCGAGTTCATCTTCGCTTCGAGGTGAGTTCTTCTTCGCTCACCACCGCTCCCCCACATGTCCAGGCCGACTGGGGAAAGACGTGTCGAGGCGCCGGCGGCTGTTCTTTCTCCATGTACTCTGGCTTGCGGGAGAGGGCATCCGCCCTGACATTCTGCTCCCCCGGTATGTAGTGGATGGAGAAATTGAAGTGGGAAAAGAACTCTGCCCACCGTATCTGCCGCTGGTTGAGCACTCTGGCCGTTATCCAGAACTC
Organism: Zootoca vivipara; assembly: GCF_965207765.1. Lineage (NCBI taxonomy): Eukaryota > Metazoa > Chordata > Lepidosauria > Squamata > Lacertidae > Zootoca > Zootoca vivipara. The sequence goes on from NC_142595.1 coordinate 54,506,952, forward strand.
CAAGTTATTGTGGTCAGTGCACACTTGGATGGGGTGCTTGGCGCCCACCAGGAAGTGTCTCCAGTGTTTAAACGCAGCGTGTATTGCCAAAAGTTCTTTGTCGAAGACCGTGTAGTTGCGTTCTGGCTGGCTCAGCTTTCTGGAGAAGAAAGCACAGGGCCTCCACTCCCTGTTGGCATCCAGTTGCAGCAGCACCCCTCCCATCCCTCTGTCAGAAGCGTCCGTCTCGACGCGCAGGGGTGCATCCTGCACCACGTGGAACAAGTTCTGGTCTGAGGCGAACACCCTCTTGAGGCACTCGAACGCTGCTTGTGCCTCCGGTGTCCACCTGAACTTCTGTTTGCCTCTCAGGCAGTCCATGATGGGGGCCGTGACGTGGGAGAAGTTCTTGATGAATTTCCTGTAGAAGTTGGCAAATCCCAGGAGGCGTTGGGCGTCCTTGCGTGTCCTGGGGCTGTGCCAGTCCAGGATGGCCTGCACCTTGTCTTTGTCCATTGCCAGCCTTTGTCCGATAGTTTGTAGCCTAGGAACTCCACCTCCTTGGTGTGAAACCTGCACTTCTCCAGCTTCACATACAGGTGGTTCTCTTTGAGGCGCTGCAAGACCTCTCGTACGTCCTTGACGTGTTGGGCCGGGTCAGCTGAGTAAATAAGGATATCATCTAAAAAGACCACACAGTTTTTGAAGAGCAGGGACCCCAGGACGTGGTGCATGAAGGCCTGGAAACAGGCGGACCCCCCTTGCAGTCCAAATGGCATTACCAGATACTCAAAGGCACCTGGCGGCGTAAACATCGTGGTCTTCCACTCATCCCCTTCTCGGATCCTGGCCAATTTGTACGCCCCCCTCAGGTCTAGTTTGGTGAAGATCTTGCCACGTCGTACCGCAGTCAGGAGATCGTCCACCCTGGGCATCGGGAAGGCTACAGGTTCCGTCAAGGAATTCAGGCGCCTGTAATCCATGACCAGACGGCGTTGGGGCGTGTCCCTTTTGTCCACCCAGAAGACCGGGCTGCCCCCTGCTGCCTTGCTTTCCCTGATGAACCCCCTCTTGAGGTTCTTGTCAATGAACGCACGCAGGTCCGCCAGCTCTTGATCCTACATGGAGTACAATTAAGCAGGCGGGTAGCATGGCCCCTGGCACCAGGTTGATCTGACAGTCAAAAGGCCTGTGCGGGGGTAGGTGGTCGGACTCCGCTTCGCTGAAGACCTCCTGCAGGTCCCAGTAGTGTCTGGGGATGGCCTCCCCCCCTTAATCTGCATGGTAGCCACCGTGCTAGTGGTGGCCCCTCCCCTGGTTGGCGCTGCATGCAGTGTTCCAGGCAATAGTCAGAGCCAAACATTAGGCATCTCTGGTGCCAGCTGATGGAGGGGTCATGGCGCGCTAGCCAGCTCATGCCCAACACAATGGGGGGGTCTGAGATGGTGGCAACGTTGAATGCCAGTGTCTCTGAGTGCCGTCCCACTGTCATTCTCATGGGGGGGGTCCTGATGGGTGGTGGCCCCTCCCAGCAACTCCCTGCCATCAATGGTGGAGACATGCAGGGGAAAATCCAGCTGTAGAAGTTGTATCTGATGTGCTTCGCAAATTCCCTCGAAAAAAGTTCGCTGAGGCTCCTGAATCTATCAGACCCAGCACGGTCAGGGGGTAACCATTTGGCAGCGTTAGGGTCAGTTCAAGTACCACTCCTGCTCTGGAGGGTGGGGGGTGGGCTGACGTTGCTCCAGGCTGCACGGGTGGGTGGGCTGGGGCTGCTTGCTGGGTTTGTGCCTGGCTGCTGCCCCTTGTCTCCTGCAGCCAGGCTGTCTCGTTTCCCTGCGGCTTAGCTGGCTCCGTTGGGGAGGGCACTACAGTTCCCGCCCTTCTCTGCCATTCCCTGCGGTGGGGGCATTGTCTGACGAGGTGGCTAGGGGAGTTGCAGAGGAAGCAATTCCCTCCCCTTCCCTCCTTTCGCTTTGGCGCTGTGGGGTTTTGAAAAGCCCCCGCGCGCGCGCTCCATCAATTTGCATAGGTTCCTGGTCTGGGAGGGCTCGGGGCGGGGCCTGGGCTGCGGCCGGAAGGTGTGGCTTCTCTTGCAAGCGTGGGAACCAGGGGCGGGTTGCGCGCGCTGCCTGCTTGTCGTTCCATCTGGATTCTTGCCTCACGCCCACTGCTAAAGCCGCTTTACTTAACTCATCCATACTTTGGGGTTTGGGGCCCCTCGAGAGCTCATCCTTTACGTCTGCGTGCAGCCCCAGGTAGAAAGCTGACTGTACTGGTTGCGAATGTAAATCCCACCCAAGCCCGTGGATCAACATTGTAAACTTCGCCCAGAATTCTCTCACAGTCATCTTCCCCTGCGTTAAATGGTGAAGCTCCTCTTTAGTCGCCTCCATTTCGCTATCGCTGGCGTACATTACTTTTAAGGCTTCCAAAAACAGCTTAACATTCTTCATGCATGGATTTTTTGACGCGATTAACGGCCTCACCCATTCGCATGCCCCTCCCGTTAAGTGCTCCACTATAAATGAGACTCTGTGCGCATCATCTGGGAACTCAGCATCATGCAGCTCCAGAGCGTACTGAATTTCAGTCTCAAAGCCCAGGTACTCTCTGGTGTCTCCGTTAAACTTGGTGACCAGGGATTGCCCCCTCCTTCCGGGTAGCACTTGGGGCATCCCCCCCTCAGTCTCTTCTCCTCATCCAACTGGCTTTGCAGCTGCCCCACCAAGGTCCTAAGCTGCTGCTCTTTCTCCGTTTGCGCTCTCACCTGATCGACTAGTTTCTTGATCTCCTTCTGTGCTTGCAGTGACTCTGCTTTAACTGCGTTCAGCTGCTGCTGGGCTTGCGCTGCAAGGTTCTTCAGCTCCTGCTCAGCCCTCTCTGCAGCTTGCCGCCATTGTTCAGCCTCTTGTGCGCTCATCCTGATAACTCCAAAGTAGCCAAAAAGATTCGGAGGTTGCTGTCACAGGGGCAGTAGCGGCTACTCTAGAGTAACGACTCCTCACAACGTTGCCTTTTCATGCTTTTATTGAGTGAAAGCTATTTACAGTGCAGAGTCAGTCTTATGTACATGTTGTCAGTCTGGATCAGAACCTCCGAATGGAGATTCCCGCGTTTTCCTCCAACAAAGTAGCCTGGGAACATTGAATCTCCGCCCCCGTCGCTTTTTGCGCAACTCCGGGGTTGGCGGGAGCGGTCTTCTGGTTGCACTTTCCCTGCTTCCCATTTCCTCTCCCGAGCGGAGCAATGGCTCTGCTACCCTACCTGAGCCATGCCCTCTACTTCCTGATTCCCCGCTGGCGACATCCCCCTCCCCGCTCCCACTGCCGCTGGGAGATGAGCTTGTGCTTAAGATGGGAGGAGGCTGTCTGTAGCTGCTCTCCCTCACAGGCGGGGTTGCAGTTTTGCGAAAAGATTCGGCTGTAACCTTATTGCTTTGCAATAAACATAATGGACTCCTAACTCCTCTTGTCTCTGAGTTTTATTGGGCTAACTCAGAAGATAAGCCATTTTTGGCTTACAACATCACCACTGTGTGCTAACCACACATGCCACTTAGCTATTATCCAGTTTCTCTTGGATGGAAGTGTGACATCCAATGGTGGAACAGGTGAGTGATGCCTACAGCAACTTGGCAGGCCCAAAAGTGGGCATCAATAGGAACACAGAGAAACCCAAACAAGACGTACCCTGGCTGCTTTTGGTTCATATTATTTGCCTTTAATGGTTTTTCATTGCCTTGTTGCTGTCAAATTCACACAATGGCTTGAAGAGTTGTGGGTGAGTGGTAATGACTGTCCTTGAGCTACCGGTAATCAGGCTTAATTACTTCAAATTTGCAAAGTGCTTTGAAACAGGGTCTTAAAATGTAAGGCGCTGACATGCTCCAGCGTGTTTGCATCTCTGTCTTTTCTCATTACTTTGAGTTGGCCCAACTAGGTGGAAAAAAATCCCATCAAATCAGAGTGCATATTGATGCAGGTTTGGGGGGTGAGGGTTAAGGGTTAGGATTAAGGTTAGGGGTTAGGGGTTAGGGGTAGGTTTTCGAGGTTTGGGTAAGGGTAAGGGTTAGGGTTAGGGTTATTATAACGGTCAGACATGATGGGAGTTGGGCCAACAACATCTGGAAGGCACAATTGGAGACGGCTGCCACAAGCCTCTTTGCTGGGTCTCATTTGGCAGCGGGGGCTAGCAAAATTAAGGAGGTCCTGGTAGAAACACAGTGCTGCTGACAAACCTGCCCGAGAAAGTGGTCTCCACAGGTGTGACGAAAGTCCTCTACTTTCCGTTTTTATTGTACAACCTACTTCTCAGATTGTGAAAGGATTTAATGGGGATGTCCTGAGGTAAGGTTCACTTCTCACTATCCCAGTTATTCTCCTTATAAACCCCCTTACAACGCTTAGGGTTTAAAGATAAAATGAAAGTACTCTTCCAGCCCAAAACGTAGCCCGGTATCCTTTTAAGCTCTGAGGTGGATATGAGACTTGTGAGGGACAGGGGATATCGCGAAGTCCCTCCCCTCCTGAGTTCAAGCCCATCCCCGAGCACAGGGGAAAGCAGAGAGAGTTCCGATGCCAGTGGGGAAGCAGGAAGTCGGGTCCGAGGCTCAGGCAAGGTAGAGGAGCCAGGGTCCCAGGTGGGACAGGAAGGGGCGAATAAGGGGGGGAGACCCATCCCCCCAACTCCGGAATTACGCAGAAAGAGGAGGGGAAAGAGGATGGGTCTGCCAAAGCTTTTGTGTTGGAGAAAGACGCGCCAAAAGCCATTCGGAGGTTCTGAAACCGACTGACCACATCACTCCGTGTAAATAGCAATGACTTCAGCACTGTAAATACGCAGCACCAATAAAAGAATAAAATGCAGAGCTGCGTAGCGTCGTTACTCTGAAGTAGCCCACTCCGGCCACTGTGACAGCAACCTCCGAATCCTTTTGTGGGCTACTTTGGAGTTGCCGGGATGAGCGTGTCAGAGGCGGAGAGATGGCGGCAGATCGCGGAGCAAGCCCAGCAAGAACTGCAGCAGCTGTCGCTGCAGGCGCAGGGGGAATTGAAGGCAGCTAAAGAAGAGACTAAGAAGGTCCAGGACGACCGGCTACAACTTGCGGAACAGGTGAGAGCGCTACAGGAAAGAGAGCAGGAATTAAGGGCGGTGGCGGTAGACCTCCAAAACAAGCTGGATGCAGAGAAAAACAAGGCGGGAGGGGCACCCCAAGTCCAAGTGCTGCCAGGAAGGAGAGCCGGGACCCTAGTAAGCAAGTTCAATGGAGACCCGAGGGAATATCAGGGCTTTGAGACTGAGATTGTGTATGCTCTTGAGCTGCACCACGATGAGTTCCCTGATGATGAGCACAGGGTAGCGTTTATTGTGGAGCACCTTACCGGGGCAGCCAGGGAGTGGCTAAGACCGTTAATCGCAACAAAGAATCCTTGCATGAAGAATGTCAAACTTTTTCTAGAAGGTTTGAAAACGATGTATTCGTCCGATAGTCATATGGACCAGACTAAGGAGGAACTTCATAATTTACGCCAAGGGAATATGACAGTTCGCGCGTATTGGGCGAAATTCACCATGCTGGTGCACAGATTGGGGTGGGAACTAGAGTCACCCCCAATGCAAGCAGCGTTCTACTTGGGGTTGCATGAGGAGGTGAAGGATGAGCTCTCGAGAGGTCCAAAGCCCGGTAATATGGATCAGCTGAGCAAAGCGGCTCTGGCGGTGGGGGTGAGACAGGAATCCCGGTGGAGCGACAAGCAAGCAACGCGCGCAAAGTGGGCTTGGTTCCCACGGTCGCAGGAGAAGCCACTCCCCAACAACCCTTTCAAGCCACGCCTGGGGCCAGCCAGGACCAGGAACCCATGCAGATTGATAGCGCGCGCGCGGGGGGGCTTTTCAAACCCCAGCGGCGCCAAGACGCAAGGAGGGAAGGGGTGGGAATTGCTTTCTCTGCAACTCCCCCCAGCATCTCGTCAGAGACTGCCCACATCGCAGGGAGTGGCAAGGAAAGGCGGGAACGGTTGTGCCCTCCCCCACTGACGCAGTACCACAGCAGGGAAACGGGAAAGCCTGGCTGCAGGAGACAAGGGGCAGCAGCCAGGCACAGTCAGCAGACAACAGCCCCAGCCCACCCACCCGCACAGAGAGGAGCAGAGCCAGCCCACCCCTCCCAGAGCAGGAGTGGTTCTAGAAGTGACGCTCACGCTCCCAAATGGCTATCCCCTGACGGTCCTCGCCCTAATTGACAGTGGGGCGTCAGCGAACTTCTTCTCGAGAAACTTTGCAGAAGAGCACCAGATCCAGCTTCTGCAGCTGGATTTTCCTCTGCACGTGGCAACCATTGACGGCAGAGAGCTGCTGGGAGGGGCCATCACTCATCAAACCCCCCCCCCATGAGGATGACGGTGGGCAGGCACTCAGAGACACTGGCATTCAACGTCACCACCATCTCAGACCCCCCCATCGTCTTGGGCATGAGCTGGCTGGCGCGCCACGACCCCTCCATCAGTTGGCACCAGAGATGCATCACGTTTGGGTCGGACTTTTGTCTGGAACATTGCATGCAGCACCATCCAGGGGAGGGGCCTCCAATAGCCACGGTGGCCACCATGCACGTCAAAGGGGGTGAGGCGATACCCAAGCCGTACTGGGACCTGCAGGAGGTCTTCAGCGAAGCGGAGTCCGACCACCTACCCCCGCACAGGCCTTTTGACTGCCAGATCAACCTGGTGCCAGGGGCAACTATACCCCCAGCCAAGCTGTACGCCATGTCAGACCAGGAACTGGAGGATCTGTGCGCTTTCATCGACAAGAACCTCAAGCGGGGGTTCATCAGAGAAAGCAAGGCAGCAGGGGGCAGCCCGGTCTTCTGGGTGGACAAGAAGGACACGCAACAGCGCCGTCTTGTGGTGGATTTTAGACGGCTGAATTCAGTGACAGAGCCAGTGGCTTTCCCCATGCCCAGAGTGGATGATCTCCTGACAGCGGCACGCAGGGGCAAGATTTTCACCAAGCTAGACCTGAGGGGGGCGTACAACTTGATCAGGATCCGGGAAGGCGATGAATGGAAAACCACGATGTTCACGCCTCTGGGCTCTTTTGAATATCTGGTGATGCCCTTCGGGTTGCAAGGGGGCTCAGCATGCTTCCAGGCCTTCATGCACCACGTCCTGGGGTCCCTCCTCTTCCGGAAATGCTTGGTCTTCCTGGATGACATCCTTATCTATTCCGATGACCCAGTGCAGCATGTGAAAGATGTCAGGGAGGTGTTGCAGCGCCTGAAGGAGAACCACCTGTATGTGAAGCTGGAGAAGTGCAAGTTTCACACCAAGGAGGTGGACTTCCTGGGCTACAAGCTGTCAGACAAGGGGCTGGCGATGGACAAGGACAAGGTGCAGGCCATCCTGGACTGGCACAGCCCCAGGACGCGCAAAGATGCCCAACGCCTACTAGGCTTCGCCAACTTCTACAGGAAGTTCATCAAGAACTTCTCTCGCGTTACGGCTCCCATCACTGACTGCCTGAGAGGCAAGCAGAAGTTCAGGTGGACACCAGAGGCGCAGGCAGCGTTCGAAAGCCTCAAGAGGGTGTTCGCCTCAGACCAGAACCTGTTCCACGTGGTTCAGGACGCGCCCCTACGCGTGGAGACAGATGCTTCTGATAAAGCTGTGGGCGCCATTTTGTTGCAACTGGACGCCAACAGAGAGTGGAGACCCTGTGCCTTCTTCTCCAGGAAGTTGACCCAGCCAGAGCGAAACTACACGGTGTTTGATCGGGAACTTCTTGCGATCCACGCTGCGTTCCAGCACTGGAGACACTTCCTGGTGGGCGCCAAGCACCCCATCCAGGTGTGCACGGACCACAAAAACCTGGAGTTCTGGAGAACTGCCAGGGTGCTCAACCAGCGGCAGATACGGTGGGCAGAGTTCTTCTCGAACTTCAACTTCTCCATACACTACATCCCGGGAGAGCAGAATGTCAGGGCGGATGCCCTCTCCCGCAAGCCAGAGTACATGGAGGAGGAGGCGCCACCGGCACCCAGGCACATTTTCCCCCCGTCAGCATGGTCCTGCGGAGCAGCAGTGGTGAGCGAGGCAGAACTCACAGCACTGACGGCAGCGGATGAATTTGCCAACCGCATCTTCAGAGAACTGAGAGGGGGGGGAGCAGGCAAAAGACTTTGCAGCACGCAGGGGGCTGCTTTTCTACAAGGGTGCACTGTACCTGCCCACCACCCAGCTTAGACGTACGGTCCTCAAGCAGATGCACGACAACCCAACGGCGGGTCATTTTGGGAGGGACAAAACCGCTCACCTAGTCATGAGACACTTCTGGTGGCCAGGGGTGCGGGAAGATGTTCGAGACTATGTACGGGGCTGTGACACCTGCCAGCGGGCAAAGGTGGTCAGAGCAGCGCCAGCAGGATTGCTGGAGCCCTTAGCCACACCACACAGGCCGTGGGAAGTGGTGTCCATGGACTTCATCACAGATCTGCCTTCTTCCAGGGGCAAGACCGCAGTGTTGGTGGTGGTGGACCTCATGTCCAAAATGTGCCACTTTATACCGTGTGCCAGGGCGGTCTCTGCAGAAGAGACAGCCAAACTGTTTGTTGACCACGTATTCCGACTGCATGGATTACCTTTAAGGGTTATTTCGGATCGTGGCCGCCAATTTGTTTCCAGGTTCTGGCGGCGGCTCATGAACCTCCTGCAGGTGGAGGTCAGTTTGTCGACGGCCAGACACCCGCAGACCAATGGACAGGCGGAGAGGGTCAACGCCATTCTGCAGCAGTACCTGAGATGCTACGTCAGCCAGCGGCAAACGGACTGGGTGGATCGCCTGCCACTGGCAGAATTTGCCTACAACAATGCGGTGCACGTCTCCACAGGGGTGTCGCCCTTTAAGGCCAATTACGGGCGCGACCTCAGATCTTTCCCAGAGAGGGAGGGGGAGGAGGAGGAGGAGGGCCCACAGGCTGAGGATTGGGCAGACGAACTGGAGACGGTGCACCAGCAGCTCAGAGAACACTTGGAGAGAGCCAAGGAAGCGTACAAGAAGGGGGCAGATCGCCACAGGCGACCGGGGGAGGTCATTAGGGTGGGGGACAAAGTTTGGTTGTCCTCGGAGGGCCTTCCCATCAGAGGGAGGTGCAAAAAGCTGGCGCCCAGAAGGTTGGGCCCCTTCACGGTCACGCAACAGGTCAACCCGGTGGCATACAGGCTGGCACTGCCAGAGGACATGAGGGTGCACCCAGTGTTTCATAGATCGCTGCTGTCGCCGTACAGGGAAAGCAGCAGGCTCCGAGGCAGCGAACAAACCCCTGAGGGAGGGGGGGAGAGGGAAGGCAGGGAGCAACTCAATGAGGCCACGGCCATCCTGGACTCAAGGTGGGGGGTGGGGGGCCTGGAGTACCTCATGGCATGGGAGGATGCTCCACCGTCACAGAATGAATGGGTCCCAGCCACTCAGATACAGGAGGAATTCCTGGTAGAAGAATTTCACGCCCTCTTTCCCCATAGACCCAAGCCCTGGCACATGGAAAGGGAGGGGGAGGGGGAGGAAGCACGGGAGAGCAGTTCACCATGGCGCTGGGAAGCGGAGTTTGAGGAACCAGAGGATGAGGTATGGGTGTCACCGAGATCCACCCAGTCAGAGGAAGGAGCAGATTGGCAGAACATTTTTACCCCTACCAGCTCTGACGCCACGGACTTTTTGGGATTCCCGTCCTCCCAGGCGGAAGGGGGGGGCTCGCAGGACTGGGGGGAGGTGTTCACACCAACGGGCTCGGAAAGCACTGAGTTCTTAGGCTTCCAGTCGTCACCGACACCTGGGGGGGACCTGGGGAGGGGTGAAGGAGAGCTTGGGAGGGGGGTGGATGTGAGGGACAGGGGATATTGCGAAGTCCCTCCCCTCCTGAGTTCAAGCCCATCCCCGAGCACAGGGGAAAGCAGAGAGAGTTCCGATGCCAGTGGGGAAGCAGGAAGTCGGGTCCGAGGCTCAGGCAAGGTAGAGGAGCCAGGGTCCCAGGTGGGACAGGAAGGGGCGAATAAGGGGGGGAGACCCATCCCCCCAACTCCGGAATTACGCAGAAAGAGGAGGGGAAAGAGGATGGGTCTGCCAAAGCTTTTGTGTTGGAGAAAGACGCGCCAAAAGCCATTCGGAGGTTCTGAAACCGACTGACCACATCACTCCGTGTAAATAGCAATGACTTCAGCACTGTAAATACGCAGCACCAATAAAACAATAAAATGCAGAGCTGCGTAGCGTCGTTACTCTGAAGTAGCCCACTCCGGCCACTGTGACAAGACTATTCCTAGTGTACACACCAGTAAGGGGTTCTCCTCTCTTGAGCTTTCCCCACTGCAAAGCTTTCCTCCCTCCCGAGGAAACTCTGTGTCACACTTGAACCAGTCTCCCTCTTCCTCCTCCTCTCAGTGCACTCAAGGGACAACAACCTATCCTTTCTGCCTTAGATAAGGGGTTTTGTCCTTTTAATGAGTATCCCCACCAGATGAGCAATAGATACCTCTGCTGGAAAGATCACACAGACGATAGTACTGATGGAACTTTAACATTTAATGTCTTAAGAACTTAACGGTTGCATTCAAGGTTCATGTGTACAAGCATGTGGTTTCAATGGAAATGTTCTTGTTAAACATATACCTGTTTCCCCCTTTTTAAGACACCGTCTTATAACTTTTTTTCCTCAAAAAAACACAGGGTGGCTTATTTTCGGTGGGTGTCTTTTTATTATTATTACTGTAAGTAGTTCCAGGCGCCTGCCTCCTCCTGCAGGCAGGAGGAGGAGGAAACTTGCCGGGTCGTCGCCCAGCAGCACGGCAGAGGTTTGTCTGGACCTGAGTCTTTTCTTCTTCTTTTTGGTACCAGGTGAAAACTTTGTATTACCCCAGACTTTTTAGATGTGGTTTTATGACCATGTCACTGCTGGGTGTTTTTTAAGTGTTCTCCTTTAATGTTGGTTTGAATGAGGCCCAGAGGCTTGGGTCGGCACCCAGCAGTGCACGTGGAGCGCCCGAGTCTCTGGGAGCATTGCTGCTGCTGGCTGTCGGAGGCTCGGGGCACTCTGCACGCGCTGCTGTGTGACAACCCGGCAAGCCTCCTCCTCCTCCCGGCTCCCAGAGGCTTGGGTCGGCACCCAGCAGCACGCGCAGAGCGCCCCGAGCCTCTGGAAGCCAGCAGCAGGAGGAGGAGGCTTGCTGGGTCGTCACCCAGCAGCGAGTGCAGAGCGCCCTGAGTCTCTGGGAGCGTTGCTGCTGCTGGCTGCCAGAGGCTCGGGGCGCTCTGCGCGCGCTGCTGGGTGACGACCCGGCAAGCCTCCTCATTCTCCTGCCGCGGCCAGCGTGCTGGGTCCCGCTGGCTGGCTGGGGCGCTCCGCGGTCTCGCTCCATGGAGGTATGGCTTATTTTCGGGGTATGGCTTTTATTTCCTAAATGCTTAAAATCCTGCTATGGCTTATATTATGACTACGTATTAAAATAGGGGAAACATGGTAACTTCAAATCTCACCAATTCCTCACCTAACACTACTCTATAAACCTATTCTACCATCACCCAAGCTCACACTCCCCTGCTTCATCTCCCTCTCTCTCCCAACTGTCATAACCGCTCTTTTCTCCTCATAGAATGTTCATAACCCCGCCCCCACAAGCATGGGTAGGAGGTGCATTAACCCTTATACATAAAGACTGTGACCAAATATATCATCCTACGGTTATTTCGTTACAACAAGCATTTTAAGAGCTCATAGGAGTAAACATCACAGAGGCCAAGAGACAGAGGGGAAGCAGTTCCCAGGTTCTGCAAGACCCAGAAAGCTAAATAATCCACCTCTGACCTAAAGGAATCCAGTCTATTCTAAACCACCTTTGGAGGGGGGAGGGGACATTGCCCTTAAAAATGCTGCATCCTAACCCCTTAGAGACTAAAGCCTGTTCACTCTGGAAGGCACAATTGGGGACGGCTGGCACTATTTGAGCCCCTGCAAGAGATGGGAGTTGGCCCCTGAACCCCATGTCGTCCTGACCCAGCCAGAGGACCTCTGTCTTCGAAGGATTTAGCTTCAGTCGGCTCCCACGTAGCCATCCAGCCCCACTTTCCAAGCACTTGGTCCGTGTGTTCGGAGCCGAGGCAGGTCGGCTGTCCATCAACAAATAGATCTGGGTGTCATCAGCATATTGATGACAACCCAGCCCAAAACTCCGGACAATCTGGGCAAGGGGGCGCATAAAGATATTAAAAAGCATCGGGGAAAGGATTGCACCTTGAGGGACTCCACACACCAAGGGGTGCCACGGTTACAACTCCCTCCCTAGCGCCACCCTCTGTCCCCGACCTGAGATAAAGGAATGCAGCCATTGTAAGGAATCAAGAGATAAAAGGAACAACTGGCAAGTTTGGCCTTGGAGTTCAAAATGAAGCAGGGCAAAGGCTAATAGAGTTCTGTCAAGAGAACAAGCTGGTCATCACAAACACTCTCTTCCAACAACACAAGCGACGACTCTACACATGGACATCACCAGATGGGCAGCATCGAAATCAGATTGATTATATTCTCTGCAGCCAAAGATGGAGAAGCTCTATACAGTCAGCTAAAACAAGACCTGGAGCTGACTGTAACTCAGATCATCAGCTTCTTATAGCAAAATTCCAGCTTAAACTGAAGAAAGTAGGAAAAACCACTGGGCCAGTAAGACATAATCTAAATCAAATCCCTTATGAATACACAGTGGAAGTGAGGAACAGGTTTAAGGATTTAGATTTGGTGGACAGAGTGCCTGAAGAACTATGGATGGAGGCTTGTAACTATGATGTTGACCTATGATGGTGCTGGAGTTGAAATAGTTAAACGGATTACCCAATAAGAACCCAGGGGGTGGAGTCAGAGGGACTATAAAACCAGCTCTGGGGGGGGGGGGAGTTCAGTAGGTTCAGAGTTCAGTTGGGATTGGAGTGGGAGTTGAATTGTGGGGGAGTCTATGGGTAGGTTGAGTTAGTGTAGCAGAATATAAACTGAGTCAGTAACAGTTAGTTGCTAGGATGTTCAGGGTGGAACTGGATGCAGGAAGGAGGTTGGTTTAGGGAGTGTTAGCAGGTATAGGAAGGTATAGGCCGGTATAAGCACCAAGTGCTTATAATTGACTGAAGACCGTTTATGAAACCACACGCTTGTTAAACTGCAATAAATAAACAGAAGTTTTATGTTCCAATTTGACCCTGACTGGACTCAGTATTTTACCAGGTAGAGCCTGGTTGGTGGCAGCAGGAAATAAAGTGGTGGCCCAGGGATCAATAGACCGTGAAATGTCCGGGGACCCTGTGTGATTGCCACAGTAAAGTGGCAGCAGCGGTTGGATTCGAATACTGTAGCTAACAACCTGTGAGGGCCGCAATACACCAAGGAGAGAAAGGGTAAATCTGTGAGGTGATTACCTGGCCCGAGGGTGTCATTGAGGTAAATCCCAGGTTGCCGCAAGGCTGAGAGCAATAAGAAGAGCAAGTGATCTCAAGAGACTGTTCTGACGGAGTTGGACTCGTGGTCAGTGGAAGTACGCTTGAAGGGGCAGAGAGAGAACCCATAGCAATACTTTGGGACCAGGGTCTTGTGAAACTAAGCCAACAGTTCTGAGAGAAAAGTTCTCTTATTTAGTTAATTTATTGAAACTACTAACTGACCAATAATGCCACCCAAGAAGACAAAGCACCCTGTGAGAGAAACCTCATATGAAAGCTCTGGTGAAGAGAATGGGAATCCCCAGGGGGAGGAACAGAGGTTAGAAGTGATAACTAAAACCCCACCTGAGGGAGCGATCCAAAATTCTCAGAGGATTTTGAAAAGTGGAAGTTAGAACAAGAATATAAATTGAAATTAGAGCTTGAGAAAATTAGATCTGAACAAGAACTTGAGAAAATTAGATCTCAACAAGAACTTGAGAAAATTAGATCTGAACAAATGAGGGAACAAATTAAAGCTGAACAAGAAATGGAGAAAGAAAAAGTGAGGGCTGAGAAGGAAAGGGAACAGAGGCAGTTTCAGTTAGAGATGAGACAACTAGAAATAACGACTATGGAAAATCGAAATAACAGTACAGTAATAACACCGATGGTCACTCAAGTGAAGGTTGATTTAAAACGCTTTCCTGAGTTTAGAGATAAGGCTAGCCCAGAAGCGTTCTTAGTATCCTTTGAGAGAGCCTGTCACAACTTTCAAGTGAGAGAAGAAGATAAAATGATGATCTTGAGAGTTAGGATAAGTGCCCCCCTAGCATAAATATACGCCCAAATGACTGAGGAACAATCCAGAAACTTTGAGGTGTTCAAGCAGTTAATATACACCCGATTTGGGAATACCTCAGAGCAGTTGAGAATTTTTAAAAGAAGTGTGACAAAGGTGAGGGAAGAAACCTATGCTCAACTTGGAGCAAAGATAAAAAATTACCTCACAAAATGGTTAGAGCAGGAGAGTGCAGACACGGTACCTAAGATTAGGGAAGGGATAGCGTTGGAACAAATTTACAATACCATAAATGGCCAATTGAAGTGTGTGTGTGTGTGTGTGTGTGTGTGTGTGTGTGTGTGTGTGTATATACCGTGTTTCCCCTTTTTTAAGACACCGTCTTATTACTTTTTTTTCTCAAAAAACCACAGGGTGGCTTATTTTTGGTGGGATGTCTTACTCGTATTTTTATTATGAGTCTGAGGGAAGGGAGGTGTGCGTCCCTGGCCCAGCCCTCTCTCCCCAGCCCTGGGATGTTCGCAAAGGGCTGCTCTCTCTCTCCTCTGATGTGGGGACTCACTTAATAGCAATCTGCTACACTGGAGCTTCTTAAATCTAAACCAGTATAATGGAATCTATCTGTGTGATACAGTCCTAGCAGTAGCCTATAGTAAAGCAAATAAGGATCTCTACTAGCCAGCTGCCCAAGACTTAAGTTCCAACAATGTAACACTTTGTAGTGCTAAAATAAAAAAAAATCCTTCAGTAGCACCTTAAAGACCAACTAAGTTTTATTTTGGTATGAGTCTTTAAGGTGCTACTGAAGGAATTTTTTTATTTTACTTCGACCCAGACCAACACGGCTACCTACCTGTAACCAGAACTTTGTAGTGCTATCACTGATAGCAAAGAAGCTACCTGCTGAGAACAAAGAAGCCAGCTAAACAGCAATTAAGATTGCTGACTTGGTAAATGGTAGCAATTAAGAAGCAATTGAGCTAGCAAGGTAAAATTTTGTGGGTAAAGGAAGCTAGGACCGGCAGTTTAACTTTTGTGCTCACAAACAGCAAGAAGGAAAAAGTCCTTAATTTTTTTAAAAAAGTCCCCAAGGCAAGGACTGCGATCCAGACTACTTACAAATCCTTAAAGGGGCAGCTCCACAGACAAGCAAGCATAAGGTAGAAAGGAAGGCTGCAAGGAGACAACAATCAGACACAGGAGACTGCCGTCAAGAGGAAATCAACAGGCAACTCATGGGTGGACGCATAGAATGGAAGGGAAAGGTGGAGGGAAGCGAGAGGTGGGTTCTGTGTGTGTGTGTGAGAGAGAGACAGAGAGACAGAGGGACAGAGAGACACAGACGCGCACACGGAGATCTCTCCCTTAAAGGGAAAACAGCCTTTGCATTCAATCGCTCCTCTCCCGTCAAGAGGAAATCAACAGGCAACTCATGGGTGGACGCATAGAATGGAAGGGAAAGGTGGAGGGAAGCGAGAGGTGGGTTCTGTGTGTGAGAGAGAGAGAGAGACAGAGAGACAGAGAGACAGAGAGACAGAGGACACAGACGCGCACACGGAGATCTCTCCCTTAAAGGGAAAACAGCCTTTGCATTCAATCGCCCCTCTCCCGTCAAGAGGAAATCAACAGGCAACTCAGGGGTGGGCGCATAGAATGGAAGGGAAAGGTGGGGGGAAGCGAGAGGTGGGTGCTCTCTCTCTCTCTCTGTGTGTGTGTGTGTGTGTGTGTGTGTGTGTGTGAGCGAGAGAGAGAGAGAGAGAGAGAGAGACGCAGGGGGCGGGGGGAGAGAGAGAGACAGACGCGCTCACGGAGGTCACGAGGCTTCGGCAGCCAGCAGCTACGGCTCTTCAGTGCATTTTTACAAGCTTTTAAAGGAAATACGTGTCTGTGGAGCGACAGCAAAATGGAGATATTTTTAAGGGGGGGTTGGCTGGCGGGAGGGGGGTTATTGCTACTGGGTGAAGGGTCTATCAGTATGTCTTATTTTCGGGGTATGGCTTGTATCGCGCAATTGCTTAGAAATCCTGCTATGGCTTATATAATGACTACGTATTAAAAAAGGGGAAACACGGTATGCATTTCACATGCGGATGAAACAGCCTTTCTCCATAACCGCTGAACCGAAGTGAAACAAATTTGGGCAGAACGTACCTTGCCCCATCAGGGAGGGATCTGGCATTAAAAAATTATCAAAAAACCCTCACCTTTCACACCTAAAATAATGATTAAACACAAAAAGTCGCGCCCAAATTAGACGTCACCACCAGAAGCTCTGAAGACTCCAGCAGCTGCGCTGCCAGATGACATCACAAAATTCCACAGCAACCAACTGAAAATAATCCTTTTGCAGCAACACGGCCTAGCTTTTTCAATAGGCTGCAGCATTGCCAAGCAAGGAAAAACAAATGGCATAGGGCCTTCCACAATTGGGGGGGGGGCACAGGGATGAGGCACAACAAAGGGAGGGGGGAAACACAGCCATGGGGGGGGGAGAGGACCCTGAGTCAGCCAAAGCAGTGGGGGGTGGGTTGGGACAGGGAAAACTGAGTAGGCCGACCGCCAAAACAGCCATTCCACCTCCAAAGCCCAAGCCCAAAGCCTCTCCCGGCGGATGCATTAATAAACGCCTGGCAGCATTAGGCAGTCATTCATCATTTCCCCTAACACGCACTTGGGGGCATGGCTAGGGGTTTTTGCTTTTTAATTTAGTGGCTGTTGTGTCACATGCGAGGCTATGGTGGCCATTTTAAGTAAGGGCAATTGTGCCCCTTTTAACCTAGGCTTTATACTATGACTGATTGCCAGCCTCTGCGTCTTTTAAAAACCCCCACAACCATGCACTTTCTCTCCCCAGTTTAAGTGCTCAGATATTTGCAGTGGCCAATCCCCCCCCCCCGATTTACAATCCCCTACCTTCCCCTCGTCACTTCCTGGGTTTTTTATGGAACCAAATAGCTCGAGCACTTCAGAACGTGCATCTGTTGCTACGGGGCTATGGGGCTTCGCTATTTGACACCCCCTCATTGGGATTTTTTAAGTAGTTCTCTGGGTCCTGGGGTGCATCATCACCCCCGATCCTTTTCTTTGCCCAAACAGACCTCTCCCCACCTTCCTCAACACCAAATACTCCTCAATTATACCCACAATAAAAACATAAAAATAAAAAAGTTACAAACAACACATTAAAAAAAAAATCCCATTCTACATTTCAAAAAATTACACCAAAAAACAAACAAACCAAAAAACAACCACTCACACCAAAATCATACACTACATGCCAAAATAAATGACAACCCCAACTAGAGAAATAAAACATTGCAAACAGCACAATTAAAAAAAAACCCAACACCACATCCTTCATTCAAAACACCTACTCCAAAATTAGAAAATCCAAATAACAAAACAAACAAACAAATTAAACACAAAACACACAACAACGCCCAAATCATACAATACCCACCAAAATAAATGACAACCCCAAAAATAAAATTAAACAATAGTAACTTCTGCTTCTCATGTTCTTATTTCCAAAAATATATATACAGTGGTGCCTCGCTAGACGAAATTAATTCGTTCCACGGGTCAATTTGTGTAACGAATTTTTCGTCTAGCGAGTCCCAGTTTCCCATTGGAATGCATTGAAACTTAATCAATGCGTTCCTATGGGCTCTGGGGGACTGGCCCAGAGCCCATAGGAACCCATGATCATCGGTTGGGACATTATAGAGCATGTACAGAGTACTTCCATAGTTACCAGAGCACAAAGGGGAATACAGTCACCCAATCCTGAGGAGAATGATACAGTTGTGGAGGCAGCTAGGGCTGAAGAACAGCAAGGGGGTAATCTGTGTGAGGAAAGAAAAGACACCTTTTTGTTTCCTTTGACTAAAAACCAAACCTCAATTTTTGCCAAAAAGCAAAAAGAAGATACTGAGCTAAAAATGTATTTTCAGGCAGCAGAGTCTGAGAGGCCATTAACCCCTGAGTGCCCAGAACGGTTTTGTCTGAGCAAGGGCTTGTTATATAGAGAAGTCCTTGTCACACCATCCGGGGGTAGGGTGGGGGTGAAGAAGTACAACGACAGCTAGTCGTTCCACATGCTGACAGGGAAAAGATTCTGCAGCAAGTTCATGATAGTTTATTTGAAGCCCACATGGGGATTACATGTACAAAGGGGCGGGTTGCAAACTTGGACACTTCTTTTACCTCAAGATTAATGAAAAGACTAGGGGAAATGGGCAGAATTAAGAAAATAACATCCACACCCTACCATCCAGAGACACACATATTGGTAGAAAGATTTAATGGAATTCTAAACAGCATATAAAAGCATATATTACTGAAAATCCCAACAAGTGGGATGAGAAATTACAACCACTACTTTACGCATATTGGGAATTCCCCAAAGAAAGTACAGGGTTTAGCCCATTTGAATTATTACTGGGACATAAAAGTTAAAGGCCTGTGGGACATCAAGAAGAGGTGGCAAGAATACACAGAGGAATTATACCAGAAAGATATGGAGGTATCGTACATCCCAGGTAGTGTGGTTGCTGACTTTGAGCTAGACATCCTGGAGAGTGAAGTCAAATGGGCCTTAGAAAGCACTGCTAATAACAAGACCAGTGGAAGTGATGATATTCCAGCTGAACTATTTAAAATTTTAAAAGATGATGCTGTTAAGGTGCTACACCCAATATGCCAGCAAGTTTGGGAAACTCAGCAGTGGCCAGAGGATTGGAGAAGATCAGTCTACATCCCAATCCCAAAAAAGGGCAGTGCCAAAGAATGCTCCAACTAGCGCACAATTGCGCTCATTTCACACGCTAGCAAGGTTATGCTTAAAATTCTACAAGGCAGGCTTAAGCAGTATGTGGACCAAGAACTCCCAGAAGCGCAAGCTGGATTTTGAAGGGGCAGAGGAACCAGAGACCAAATAGCAAACATGCGCTGGATTATGGAGAAAGCTAGAGAGTTCCAGAAAAAACATCTACTTCTGCTTCATCGACTACACAAAAGCATTTGCCTGTGTCGACCACAGCAAACTATGGCAAGTTCTTAAAGAAATGGGAGTGCCTGATCACCTCATCTGTCTCCTGAGAAATCTCTATGTGGGACAAGAAGCTACAGTTAGAACTGGATATGGAACAACTGATTGGTTCAAAATTGGGAAAGGAGTACGACAAGGCTGTATATTGTCTCCCTGATTATTTAACTTATATGCAGAATTCATCATGCGAAAGGCTGGACTGGATGAATCCCAAGCCGGAATTAAGATTGCCGGAAGAAATATCAACAACCTCAGATATGCAGATGACACAACCTTGATGGCAGAAAGTGAGGAGGAATTAAAGAACCTTTGAATGAGGGTGAAAGAGGAGAGCGCAAAATATGGTCTGAAGCTCAACATCAAAAAAACCAAGATCATGGCCACTGGTCCCATCACCTCCTGGCAAATACAAGGGAAAGAAATGGAGGCAGTGAGAGATTTTACTTTCTTGGGCTCCGTGATCACTGCAGATGGTGACAGCAGTCACGAAATTAAAAGACGCCTGCTTATTGGGGGCACTGTCATACAGTGGTTCCGCTCCTTCCTCCTGGGCCGTGTTCAGAAAGTGGTGGTGGGGGATGAGTGTTCGGACCCCTGGGCTCTCACTTGTGGGGTGCCTCAGGGCTCAGTCCTCTCCCCCATGCTTTTTAACATCAACATGCAGCCGCTGGGAGAGATCATCAGGGGGTTTGGGCTCGGTGTTCATCAGATCCTGTGTGTGTGCCTGGAGGCCGTTGGAGGATGGATGGCGGCTAACAGATTGAGGTTGAATCCTGACAAGACAGAAGTACTGTTTGTGGGGGACAGGAGGCGGGCAGGTGTGGAGGACTCCCTGGTCCTGAATGGGGTAACTGTGCCCCTGAAGGACCAGGTGCGCAGCCTGGGAGTCATTCTGGACTCACAACTGTCCATGGAAGCGCAGGTCAATTCTGTGTCCAGGGCAGCTGTCTATCAGCTCCACCTGGTACGCAAGTCCAATACAATACAAGCAGCACGCAAGGGCACAAGATTCAATCAAGTTTCAATCAAGTATTATTAGTACAAAAAGAAAACAATAAGAGAACCATATACAATGCTGACACAGAAGCCAAAACCAAACGTCAAGCAGATAGCATATACAAATAAATACCGAAAGGCAAACCAGTCTTTATGGTCTTTGAGGCTATGTAGCGGTCAGCAAAGTGGCAGCAGGTCGAACGAAGTGTCAATAATACAGGCTGCCGGCGTTTTTCACCTGTTTCGCCCATATGATGGGCTTCTTCAGTAGTTTCTCCTTCTGCTTTCTGTTATGTTTAATACATTCACTGGTGGTATAAACCAGGTCTTATTAGTATTCGAACTAAATTACTAATATACATCTAAACAAACAAATATCAAAAGCAGTACTTACAATTCGTATGAAACCACTTATCTTGGCTTAGGCCACAATGCTCAAGTTCTTATTTCGAAAGGTTCTCTCATGCAGCTTTGATACATTTACATATTCACTGGTAATATAAATCAAATTCTAATTATTATTTAGACTAATACAGTAGTACAATTTCTAAAATACATGTACATATAAAGGGACCCAGGTGGCGCTGTGGTTAAACCACTGAGCCTAGGGCTTGCTGATCAGAAGGTCAGCGGTTCAAATCCCTGTGATGGGGTGAGCTCCCGTTGCTTGGTCCCAGCTCCTGCCAACCTAGCAGTTCGAAAGCACGTCAAAATGCAAGTAGATAAATAGGAACCGCTACAGCGGGAAGGTAAACGGCGTTTCCATGTGCTGCTCTGGTTTGCCAGAAGCGGCTTTGTCATGCTGGCCACATGACCTGGAAGCTGTACGCCGGCTCCCTCGGCCAATAATGCGAGATGAGCGCGCAACCCCAGAGTCGGTCACGACTGGACCTAATGGTCAGGGGTCCCTTTACCTTTATAAAGAAATACTTACATTTATTATGTTCAGAGTTTTCTTAGTTTGAGCATGTATTGACTAAGCAAAAATCCTGCGTTTGGAGCACACTTATATACAAAAGGTGATAGTAATTAGGGATGACAATTAGGGGGGCAGAAGAATGTGAATACTAATAACACTTACAGTATCTCTATAATTTCTGTATGTTATACTGCTGGTGTGTTAGTTTAAATGAATACAGAAAGGTCAAGATCTGAATTTAAGCCATCCGGTTGTAATGTCTTAAACATAAAAATCAATTTAGTTTCTTGTTGTCTCAATATTTTTAAAATGTCCTGTTTGTGGTATTTCTTGGGTGTATACTGCCAAATGCCAAAAAACATTAGATCAGAGTCACTGTGCTTCATTTGTAAAAAATGAGGTGTAAGAGGAGCTTCCATCACTTTATTGCGGATGCGTGATCTATGTTCCCCTATACATACCTTTAGGGACCGTGTAGTGCTTCCTACATACAATTTGTTTCAAGGGTACCATATGCAATAAACTACGTTCTTAGAGTTGCAAGTGGTCATAGAGTTGATTTTAAAAGTGAACTGCATGTGTTCACTTTTTATTTCTTTTACTTGCAAACTGTAGGGGCACATATTGCATGAGCCGCATCTATAGTGGCCTTTAGTGACAGTGAATGGTGGTTCCAAACAATCAGCCTTGACCAATTGATTACGTAAAGTTCCTTTCTTCCTCAACCCTAAAGGGGGGGGGGAATCTTTACAGCCAGGTATGTCTTCCACAATATGTTTGTATATAATGTTTCTAATGTGGCTAGCCAAGGGTGTGAAATCCATCCCCATGACCAGGCGGCTGGATTTTCTGTTTTTGATACTATCAGACCGTGTTTCAAGTAAATTTTTTCGGTTACGACTGTCTAGACGTCTATAAGCGTCCTGTATGATACAGGTTACAGGTAGGTAGCCGTGTTGGTCTGGGTCAAAGTAAAATAAAAAAATTCCTGTATGATACAATTAGGGTAACCCCGGTTGATGAGAGCTTTTCCTAGCTGATGAGCTGCATTTATGTAGTCTCTCTTGTCAGTAGCATTCCTTTTCAGTCTAATTAACTGTCCATACGGTAAATTTCTTTTTAAATGAGAAGGGTGACTTGAAGAATAATGGAGTAAGGAGTAACAATGTTAATTTCTTATACGGTTTGAATGCCAAAGTGTTTCTATTTGAAATGTAGACCACTACATCCAAAAATGGAATTTCTTTTTTGTGATACTGGCAAGAAAATTTTAAATGGGGGTCCAATGTGTTCACCCATTCTTGGAATGCAATACACGTTGCTTCAGATTTAAAAATTATGAGCAAATCATCAATGTATCTCTTAATCAAAATGATGTCATTTGTAAAGGGGTTAGATTCAGAAGAAAAATGTTTTTTTTTCAAAGTCAATCATGTGAATGTTCACTACCGATGGGGCCAATGCTGCACCCATGGCAACCCCCTTGGTTTGGATGTAGAAGTCATTTTTGTACCTAAAGAAATTATTTTCAAAAACAATATCTGTCACAGTGGCCGGAGTGGGCTACTTCAGAGTGACGACTCTACACAGCTCTGCATTTTATCTTTTTATTGGTGCAGCGTATTTACAGTGCTAAAGGCAGTGCTATTTACAGAGACACATCTTATCTGCTTGAATCAGAACCTCCGAATGGCGTTTGGCGCGTTTTTCTCCAACATAACAACTTGGGGAGACCCATCCTCTTCCCCCTATGTTTTCTACGCAATTCCGGAGTTGGGGGGACAGGTCTGCCCCCCTTGCTTCCCCCTTCCTGTCCCACCTGGGACGCTGGCTCCGCTACCCTGTCTGAGCCTCGGACACCACTTCCTGCTTCCCCACTTGAGGCGGAACTCTCCCTGCTTTCCCCTGCGCTCGGGGATGGGCTGGAACTCAGGAGGGGAGGGACTTCGTGATATCCCCTGTCCCTCACATCCACCCCCCTCCCTAGCCCCCCTTCTCCCCTCCCTAGGGGCTCCAAGGGCGTCGGTGACGACTGAAAGCCTAAAAACTCTGTGCTGTCCGAGCCGGTTGGTGTGAACACCTCTCCCCAATCCCTCGAGCTCCCTCCTTCCGCCTGAGAAGACTGAAATCCCAAGAAGTCCGTGGCATCAGAGCTGGTGGGGGTAAAAATACGCTGCCAGTCTGCCTCTTCCTCTGACAGGGTGGACCTCGGAGACGCCCATACCTCTTCCTCTCGGTCCTCAAACTCTGCTTCCCATCTCCACGGTGAACTGCTCTCTGCAACCTGTTCCCCCTCCCCCTCTCCCTCCCTTTCCATGTGCCAGGGCTTGGGCCTGTGTGGGAAGAGGGCGTGGAATTCTTCCACCAAGAATTCCTCCTGTATCTGAGTTGCTGGGACCCATTCATTCTGGGAAAGCGGGGCATCCTCCCATGCCATGAGGTACTCCAGGCCCCCCACCCCTCTTCGTGAATCAAGGATGGCCGTGGCTTCATTGAGTTGCTCCCTGCCTCCCCTCTCCCCCCCTCCCTCGGGGGTCTGTTCGCTGCCTCGGAGCCTGCTGCTTTCCCTGTACGGCGACAGCAGCGATCTATGAAATACTGGGTGCACCCTCATGTCCTCTGGCAGTGCCAGCCTGAATGCAACCGGGTTGACCTGTTGCATGACCGTGAAGGGGCCCAGCCATCTGGGCGCCAGCTTTTTGCACCGCCCTCTGGTGGGAAGGCCCTCCGAGGACAACCAAACCTTGTCCCCCACCCTGATGACCTCCCCCTGTCGCCTGTGGCGATCTGCCCCCTTCTTGTACGCTTCCTTGGCCCTCTCCAAGTGTTCTCTGAGCTGCTGGTGCACCGTCTCCAGTTCCTCTGCCCAATCCTCTGCCTGTGGGCCTTCCTCCTACTCCTCCCCCTCCCTCTCTGGGAAAGATCTGAGGTCGCGCCCGTAGTTGGCCTTAAAGGGCGACACCCCTGTGGAGACGTGCACCGCATTGTTGTAGGCAAATTCTGCCAGTGGCAGGCGATCCACCCAGTCCGTTTGTCTCTGGCT
This sequence comes from Zootoca vivipara, assembly GCF_965207765.1. Lineage (NCBI taxonomy): Eukaryota > Metazoa > Chordata > Lepidosauria > Squamata > Lacertidae > Zootoca > Zootoca vivipara. The sequence goes on from NC_142595.1 coordinate 54,531,190, forward strand.
GACGTAGCATCTCAGGTACTGCTGCAAAATGGCGTTGACCCTCTCCGCCTGTCCATTGGTCTGCGGGTGCCGGGCCGTCGACAAGCTGACCTCCACCTGCAGGAGGTTCATGAGCCGCCGCCAGAACCTGGAAACAAATTGGCGGCCTCGATCCGAAATAACTCTTAAAGGTAATCCATGCAGTCTGAATACGTGGTCAACGAACAGTTTGGCTGTCTCTTCTGCAGAGACCGCCCTGGCACATGGTATAAAATGGCCCATTTTTGACATAAGGTCCACCACCACCAACACTGCGGTCTTGCCTCTGGACGAAGGCAGGTCTGTGATGAAGTCCATGGACACTACTTCCCATGGCCTGTGCGGTGTGTCCAATGGCTCTAGCAACCCTGCTGGTGGTGCTCTGACCACCTTTGCTCGCTGGCAGGTGTCACAGCCCCTTACATAGTCCCGAACATCCTCCCGCACCCCTGGCCACCAGAAGTGCCTCATGACTAAGTGTGTGGTCTTGTCCCTTCCAAAATGACCCGCCGTTGGGTTGTCGTGCATCTGCTTGAGGACCTTACCTCTGAGCTGGTTGGTGGGCAGGTACAGGGCTCCCTTGTAAAAAAGCAGCCCCCTGCGTTCTGCAAAGTCTTTTGCGTGCTCCCTCCCCCCTCGCAGATCTCTGAAGATGCGGGTGGCAAACTTATCTGCTGCCGTCAGTGCTGTGAGTTCTGCCTCGCTCACCACTGCTGCTCCGCAGGACCATGCCGACGGGGGAAACACGTGTCGGGGTGCTGGTGGCAACTCCTCCTCCATGTACTCTGGCTTGCGGGAGAGGGCATCCGCCCTGACAGTCTGCTCCCCCGGTATGTAGTGGATGGAGAAGTTGAAGTGCGAGAAGAATTCTGCCCACCGTATCTGTCGCTGGTTGAGCACCCTGGCTGTTCTCCAGAACTCCAGGTTCTTGTGGTCCGTGCACACCTGAATGGGGTGCTTGGCGCCCACCAGGAAGTGTCTCCAGTGTTTAAACGCAGAATGGATCGCCAGAAGCTCCTTATCAAACACCGTGTAGTTGCGCTCTGGCTGGGTCAGTTTTCTGGAGAAAAAGGCACAGGGTCTCCACTCTCTGTTGGCATCCAGTTGCAGCAGGATCGCTCCCATAGCTCTGTCTGAAGCGTCGGTTTCAACGCGTAGGGGCGCATCCTGCACCACGTGGAACAGGTTCTGGTCTGAGGCGAACACCCTCTTGAGGCCTTCGAACGCTGCTTGCGCCTCCGGCGTCCACCTGAACTTTTGCTTGCCTCTCAGGCAGTCCGTGATGGGAGCCGTAACCCGCAAGAAGTTCTTGATGAACTTCCTGTAGAAGTTGGCGAAGCCTAGTAGGCGTTGGGCATCTTTGCGCATCCTGGGGCTGTGCCAGTCCAGAATGGCCTGCACCTTTTTTAAAAAAAAATTGTATTTTATTGATTTTATAATATAGAAAGAAAAAAAAGAAAAAAGACAAGCATACAAAAAAGCTACTACATAACATATTTACCACTGGCTTCCGCCCACCCTCCCAGAGCCCTCTCCTCCCACCAGAGGGACTCCAGAAAGACAGGCAGCCGGCAGTGTTTCCTTTTGTAGTTGAATTTCTCCCCCACCCCTCCCTCCCCTCCCCAGGGCCCCCCCTGCCACCGAGAGACTCTAAGAGAGAGAACGAAGGGGGGGGCATCCGTCCAACCAATTTCCAAACAGAAGAAGAAAAGAGAAAAAAAAGAAAAGAAAAAGATAAAACCAAAGGAGAAAAAAAAATGGAGGGATCCCCCTAAAAAAAAAAAGAAGAAGAAATAAAGGAAAAAATAGAACTAAAAAGTAAAAAGGAATAAAAAGAAAAAATAAAAGAAAAAAGACCTCCCCAAACCTCCCCCCTATCCCGACTTCCATTTTCAATTCTTATTTAGCAGTATTCTTAATCCCATACTATTTCTACAGAAAAAAAGAAAAATTACCTTATATTATAAAAGCTATCCCAATTTTTAAATCCTCTTACTCAAACTAAATTTATATTTCCGAATCTTTTCATAATCAAATCTACTCATTACCTTTTTTTTTTTGACCAGCCTATCTTTTTTCCTCCTCCAAAGAACCTCTTTATTATTCTTACTTTCACAAATTTTTAAACATCATTATCATCCCCTCCCCACCCCGGTCACGGCCTTTCCCTTCCAGTCCAGCAAGTTCCAAAGTCGTCAGTCCAGTTATCAGTCCTTTTTGTCTATCCTGAATAGTTAAATATTCAATCTTCCTTCAACCCACCCCCTTCCTAACCTGATTCAAAATCCAAACTCCTCTATCTCCCCCTCCCCAGTCTCCTTTTCTTCTTTGCCGTCCATTTTTCTCATGGGTGTTCTGTCTCTCCTGTGACTCTTGCATTGTTAACTCCTGTGATCCATCTTTATTCTTTTGATTTTCCTTTTTCCCGTCGCTCAGATCATACAGCCATTTCCCATCCTGTACCCTTTTTCCAGTTAAGACCTTTTCCTGTAATTCTTGTGTTCTTTCTTTAACCAAATCCTCTTTTTGCAGATCTTGCTTCTTTTCATTTGGTAAGTCCCATTCTCTGAGCTCCTGTAAGTCTTGGTTTATTTCCAACAGTTGTTGCTGAGTCTTGTGCGTCTCTATTCTGAGTTCCCATAAGAGTCTTATCACTTTGTCCTTGAACGCTGATATTTGTTCTTTCGTTGTCATTTTTCCAGCTTAGTGTGGGTGGAGTGAGGCTTGAAAGCCAGGCGATGGTTATAAAAGACATATATTGTCACAAATCCAAACTGGAAACTGTATATAATCCGCAATATATAACTTCAACTTTAAAATTGTTTCAAACAGTCCGTCAAATAGTTTTTAAGTATCAAATCCTTGTTAACATCCATCTTCACAAACAGCTTACTGTCCTCTCCGGGCTGCCGATTTCGGGGTGGAGAGAGGCTCTCCCTTTCTTGAAGTGCAGGGAATATTAACCTTGAAATAACTCTCCCCCCTGTACCCTGCCTCCGGAGGTGATTCTTTAAAATAGTCTCTGAAGGAATTCAGATAATATACTGCTTTTCGTCGGCACTGGTCTCCCTTTTTGTTACACTGCTTCTTGAATCAATCAGTGGGAGAAGGTGGCTTCCGTTTTTTCCCTTACTCCCGTTTGCCAAATTGTAATCCAATATCGTAATGTAATATATTCAAGCTTTACTCACGGGTTCCAATTTTTCCGAATCTACGAATTTGGAAGAATCTGCCGCTCACCACCACCGGACTCGAAGCTTCACTTTGCTGAGGTAACGCTGTTCTCCAAAATGGCCCCCGCGACTACAACCCTTTCGCTCCGGGGCTCTTATTAGAGCTCACCAAAGGATCGGGGAGTCGCTAAAAAATGGGGCACCGCTGGAGCTTTGTTTCCAGAACTCTCTATCTGGAACTCTTTTGGGGCGCTGCGGCGCTTTCGCAGCCTTCCCCCCCCCTCAGCAAAGCCGGGCTGTCTCAGCGCTCGAGACAAACCCCGCCGGCCAGATCGGGCGACAAACTGGAAGTCCCAGAATGGCCTGCACCTTGTCCTTGTCCATCGCTAGCCCCTTGTCTGACAGCTTGTAGCCCAGGAAGTCCACCTCTTTGGTGTGAAACTTGCACTTCTCCAGCTTCACATACAGGTGGTGCTCCTTCAGGCGCTGCAACACCTCCCTGACATCTTTCACATGCTGCACTGGGTCATTGGAGTAAATAAGGATGTCATCTAGGAAGACCAAGCAGTTCTTGAAGAGGAGGGACCCCAGGACGTGGTGCATGAAGGCCTGGAAGCAAGCAGAGCCTCCTTGCAAACCGAAGGGCATCACCAGATATTCAAAAGAGCCCAGCGGCGTGAACATCGTGGTCTTCCACTCATCGCCTTCCCGGATCCTGATCAAGTTGTACGCCCCCCTCAGGTCGAGCTTGGTGAAGATCTTGCCCCTGCGTGCCGCTGTCAGCAGATCGTCCACTCTGGGCATTGGGAAAGCCACCGGTTCCGTCATGCTGTTCAGCCGTCTGAAATCCACCACCAGGCGGCGCTGTTGCGTGTCTTTCTTGTCCACCCAGAAGACCGGGCTGCCCCCTGCTGCCTTGCTTTCTCTCATGAACCCCCTCTTGAGGTTCTTGTCGATAAACGCACGCAGATCCTCCAGTTCCTGGTCTGACATGGAGTACAGCTTTGCTGGGGGTAGTGTGGCCCCTGGCACCAGGTTGATCTGACAGTCAAAGGACCTGTGGGGAGGCAGGTGGTCAGATTCTGCTTTGCTGAAGACTTCCTGCAGGTCCCAGTACGGCTTGGGTATTGCCTCACCCCCCTTGACGTGCATGGTGGCCACCGTGGCTATTGGGGGCCCCTCCCCTGGTTGGTGCGGCATGCAATGTTCCAGACAAAAGTCTGATCCAAACGTGATGCATCTCTGGTGCCAACTGATGGAGGGGTCATGGCGCGCCAGCCAGCTCATGCCCAAGACGATGGGGGGGTCTGAGATGGTGGTGACGTTGAATGCCAGTGTCTCTGAGTGCCGTCCCACCGTCATTCTCATGGGGGGGGTCTGATGGGTGATGGCCCCTCCCAGTAACTCCCTGCCGTCAATGGTGGCGACGTGCAGGGGAAAATCCAGCTGCAGAAGTTGGATCTGGTGCTCTTCTGCAAAGTTTCTCGAAAAGAAGTTTGCAGAGGCACCACTGTCGATTAAAGCTAAGACCGTCAGGGGGTACCCATTTGGGACCGTTAGCGTCACTTCTAGAACCACCCCTGCTCTGGGGGGTGGGGGTGGGCTGGCGCTGCTCCTCGCTGTGCGGGTGGGAGGGTTGGGGCTGTTGTCTGCCGATTGTGCCTGGCTGCTGCCCATTGTCTCCTGCAGCCAGGCTGTCTCGTTTCCCTGCTGTGGTGCTGCGTCAGTGGGGGAGGGCGCAACCGTTCCCGCCTTTCCTTGCCACTCCCTGCGATGTGGGCAGTCTCTGACGAGATGCTGAGGGGAGTTGCAGAGGAAGCAGTTTCCGCCCCTTCCCTCCTTGCGTCTTGTCACCGCCGGGGTTTGAAAAGCCCCCCCCCCCGCGCGCTATCAATTTGCATGGGTTCCTGGTCTTGGCTGGCCCCAGGCGTGGCTTGGGAGGGCTGTTGGGGGAGTGGCTTCTCCTGCGACCGTGGGAACCAAGCCCGCTTTGCGCGCGTTGCTTGCTTGTCGTTCCACCGGGATTCCTGTCTCACCCCCACTGCCAGAGCCGCTTTGCTAAGCTCATCCATATTATTGGGCTTTGGACCTCTCGAGAGCTCATCCTTGACATCCTCATGCAACCCCAAATAGAACGCAGCTTCCATCGGAGCTGAGTGCAGTTCCCACCCCAGTCTGTGCACCAGCATGGTGAATCTAGCCCAATACTCGCGAACTGTCATTTTTCCCTGGCGTAAATTATGCAGTTCCTCTTTGGTCTGGTCCATATGGGTATCAGACGCATACATTACTTTTAAAGCTTCTAGAAACAGTTTGACATTCTTCATGCAAGGATTTTTTGCTGCTATTAACGGTCTAAGCCACTCCCTGGCTGCCCCTGTAAGGTGTTCCACTATAAACGCTACTCTGTGTGCATCATCAGGGAATTCATCATGGTGCAGTTCGAGGGCATACAAAATCTCAGTCTCAAAGCCATGATACTCCCTCGGATCTCCGTTGAACTTGCTTACTAGGGTCCCCGCTCTCCTTCCCGGCAGCACTTGGAGTTGGGGGGCCCCTCCTCCCTTGTTCTTTTCTGCATCCAGCTTGTTCTGGAGGTCTACCGCTACCGCCCTTAACTGCTGCTCTTTTTCCTGTAGCGCTCTCACCTGTTCAGCAAGGTTTTGCCTGTCCTCCTTGACCTTCTCCGTTTCTTGCTTAGCCGCCTTTAATTCTCCCTGTGCCTGCAACGCCAGTTGCTGCAGGTCCTGCTGGGCTTTCTCCGCAATCTGCCGCCATTTCTCCGCTTCTGGCGAGCTCATCCCGGCAACCCCAAAGTAGCCCAAAAAAAGATTCGGAGGTTGCTGTCACAGTGGCCGGAGTGGGCTACTTCAGAGTGATGACTCTACACAGCTCTGCATTTTATCTTTTTATTGGTGCAGCGTATTTACAGTGCTAAAGGCAGTGCTATTTACAGAGACACATCTTATCCGCTTGAATCAGAACCTCCGAATGGCGTTTGGTGCGTTTTTCTCCAACATAACAACTTGGGGAGACCCATCCTCTTCCCCCTACGTTTTCTGCGCAATTCCGGAGTTGGGGGGACAGATCTGCCCCCTTGCTTCCCCCTTCCTGTCCCACCTGGGACGCTGGCTCCGCTACCCTGTCTGAGCCTCGGACACCACTTCCTGCTTCCCCACTTGAGGCGGAACTCTCCCTGCTTTCCCCTGCGCTCGGGGATGGGCTGGAACTCAGGAGGGGAGGGACTTCGCGATATCCCCTGTCCCTCACAATATCCAATAATTGGATTAAAAATGATAAGGAGGGGTTTGTTCTTGTCTGGAACGTAATAAATTTTCAATGGTCCCTCTTATGGCCTCTAATAGAATATTAGTGTAAAGAGAATGGGGTAACTGTGCCCCTGAAGGACCAGGCGCACAGCCTGGGAGTCATTCTGGACTCACAGCTGTCCATGGAAGTGCAGGTCAATTCTGTGTCCAGGGCAGCTGTCTATCAGCTCCACCTGGTACGCACGCTGAGACCCTACCTGCCTGCAGACTTTCTCACCAGAGTGGTGCATGCTCTAGTTATCTCCCGCTTAGACTACTGCAATGCGCTCTACGTGGGGCTACTTTTGAAGGTGACCCGGAAACTACAACTAATCCAGAATGCGGCAGCTAGACTGGTGACTGGGAGCGGCCGCCGAGACCACATAACACCGGTCTTGAAAGATCTACATTGGCTCCCAGTACGTTTCCGAGCACAGTTCAAAGTGTTGATGCTGACCTTTAAAGCCCTAAATGGCTTTGGTCCAGTATACCTGAAGGAGCGTCTTCACCCCCATCGTTCTGCCCAGACACTGAGGTCCAGTACCGAGGGCCTTCTGGCGGTTCCCTCATTGCGAGAAGCCAAGTTGCAGGGAACCAGGCAGAGGGCCTTCTCGGTGGTGGTGCCTGCCCTGTGGAATGCCCTCCTATCAGATGTCAAAGAGGAAAACAGCTACCAGATTTTTAGAAGACATCTGAAGGCAGCCCTGTTTAGGGAGGCTTTTAATGTTGAATAGATTATTTTATTTCATTTTTCTGTTGGAAGCCACCCAGAGTGGCTGGGGAAACCCAGCCAGATGGGCGGGATATAAATAAATATTATTATTATTATTATTATTATTATTTGGGAGAAAAGCAATGACAAACCTACACAGCATCTTAAAAAGCAGAGACATCACCTTGCCAACAAAGGTCCGTATAGTTAAAGCTATAGTTTTCCCAGTAGTAATGTATGGAAGTGAGAGCTGGACCATAAGAGATCCAGGCTTTAACACTTCAAAGCCAAATTGAGAGTATCTGGGCATGGGCGTACCCAGGATCAAAACTGGGGGGGGCAAGGGGAGGGGCCAAGGCACGGAAGGGGAGGGGCCACAAAGTGGGCGGGAACGGTGAACTCGCGCTCCGCCGGGCTGTGCCCCTCCCTAGAAGCAGGGCTGGTGGGCGGAGGCGGAGCCCAGCCCAGCGGAGCGGAGCGCGAGTTCAGCGTCCCCGCCCGCCGCGCCGCGCTCTCTGGTTCCCCGCCGCGCTTGGCCTTGCCAGAGGGCGCGCCGGGGAGCTGGAGGGAGGGTGCGGCGCGGCGCGAATGGCGAACTCGCGCTCCGCCGGGCTGTGCTCCGCCTCTGCCCACCAGCCCTGCTTCTAGAGTAGGGCAGCTGCCCTAACTTGCCCCGTGGTGGGTATGCCCTTGTATCTGGGTCAAAATTAAGGGAAAGAAAAATAACAGTGATCTCATTGTGGGAGTTTACTATAGATCCCCAAGCCAAACTGAGGACACAGATAATGCCTTCCTGGAACAGATGGCCAACCATTCAAAAGGAAGTGAGATAGTAGTAATGGGGGATTTCAACTATCCTGATATTTGTTGGATGTCAAACTCAGCCAAGAGCATAAGGTCGAACAGATTCCTCACTGGCCTTGCAGACAATTTCATTGTCCAAAAAGTGGGAGAAGCAACAAGAGGATCAGCCATTTTAGATCTGGTTCTAACCAATAGTGATGACCTGGTTAGTGGGGAAGAAGTGGCAGGATCATTAGGTGGGAGTGATCATGCTCTTCTGGAGTTTATTATTCAGCGGAAAGGAGCAACCAGGCATACTAAGACTCACATCCTAGAATTTGAAAAAGTAACCACCTTTTCCTCCGCTCTGGTGGTATGGGGAAAATGGAATGCAGGCCTATCCCTGGCTCCTGCCATGCCTATTTATATGCAAAGTGGGTACTTAAGGGGCTGCCTGAGGAAGGTGAGGAGACAGTACCAAGCCACTGTCCTCTGATGAGCGGGGAAAGAGTGTTTAAAATGCCCAGCTGCTTCTTGCAGCTCCTTTCCTCCCAACATTATTTGCTCAAGGTCGGGACAGGGTAATGCGGATCCAGATGATTTTAAACGGATCCTCATGAATTCATATGATTTTTTCATTCAAATTGAAAAAAAAACCCACCATGATACTGTAGACTATGTCTTAGTCTGTAGGCAGCACCAAAAAATCACGCATCCACTGTATCGTGCGGCCACAATGGCACAAAAACATGGTTAAAAACCACGGATCCTCATGGATCCTCATTATTTCTGCATTGGGCCACTGCAAACTCACCCTCAAATCACATACCATGCCCAGGGGTACAGCCTGCACCACAAAAATCAAGGACCCACAGCTTCCTGGCAACACCGTGGCCCAAAAACGTGGTTTTGAAGCACGGATCCTCACGGATCCTCACCTTTTTGCATGGGCCCCCGTGAACTCACCCTCAAATCACATACCATGTCCAGGGGTACTGCCTGCACCACAAAAATCAAGGATCCACAGCTTCCTGGCGACACCGTGGCCCAAAAACATGGTTTTGAAGCACGGATCCTCACTGATCTTCACCTTTTTGCATGGGGCCCACCCAAACTCACCCTCAAATCACATATCATGCTCAGGCGCACAGCCTGCACCACAAAAATCAAGGACCCACAGCTTCCTGGCGACACTGTGGCCCAAAAATGTGGTTTTGAAGCACGGATCCTCACGGATCTTCACCTTTTTGCATGGGGCCCCCCCGAACTCACCCTCAAATCACATATCATGCTCAGGCGCACAGCCTGCACCACAAAAATCAAGGATCCACAGCTTCCTGGTGACACCGTGGCCCAAAAACGTGGTTTATAGGTTTGTAGACTGAGTGTGTTGAAGGTACATTTGTGCCATGGGGGAACAGATGTACAAATCAGTGATTTGCCCAAACACTTCTCACTTTGTGTTGAGAATATGGGGCTGATATCTAAAGAATCACTATTGGTCACTGTCAAATCCTCTTTCTCACTTCTTGCAGTGGAGGTCATCTGAGGTTGAACGCTTTCCAGGTGTCTCATAGTCAGTCGGTAATCTGTTTTTAAGGAGTCCAACTCCTCAGCAGCCTGCACTGAATCAGATGCTGGAGCTACTATTATCTTTTCCTTCAGTCTGGGGAACTTTCTTCCCGATCTACTCTTCTGCCTTTTATTTCGCTTCAACTGTGTGAGTTGCAACCGGCGAGGCTTCCCTGGTTCTGGTAGCATGCCGATAGATTCTTTGGCCGCTATAATATGGTAGCAAGTCCTGGATGATGGGCAAGAGCAGTTCTCTTTGGGGAAAAGGCAGACAACATAATGCTTTTCTTTACTAACCCTTACCACAAATGTACCAAGCTGTGGACAAACATAGATTAGATCATAGAATCATAGATTTGTAGAGTTGGAAGAGACCACAAGGGCCATCCAGTCCAACCCCCTGCCGAGCAGGAAACACCATCAAAGCATTCTTGACATATGCCTGTCAAGCCTCTGCTTAAAGACCTCCAAAGAAGGAGACTCCACCACACTCCTTGGTAGCAAATTCCACTGTCGAACAGCTCTTACTGTCAGGAAGTTCTTCCTAATGTTTAGGTGGAATCTTCTTGTAGACTGAGTGTGTTGAAGGTACAGTTGTGCCATGGGGAAACTGATGTACAAATCAGTGGGCAGGAAGTTGAAGCAATTAAATGCACAAATTGTCATCTCTTCTGTCCTCCCAGTTGAACGACATGACCCAGGGAAAGAGGGAAAAATTGGGGAAGTGAACAACTGGCTTCGCAAATGGTGCAAACAGGAATGGTTTGGATTCCTAGATCACGGTCTGCAGTTTCTTGAAGATGGACTTCTGGCAAGCGATGGACTGCACCTCACAAAAGTTGGGAGGGATGTTTTTGCCACGAAACTCAAAAACCTCATCAGGAGGGCTTTAAACTGACTTACGTGGGGGAGGGAGACAGTGGTCCTGAAGGTAGGAGTCTATCAAATGCTGAAGATGATCATCCAAATGTCAAGGACCAAATGGAGCAAGCAGCATGCAGAGCTAGTGGTGGGACGAAAATATCATTAAATAAGAGACATGGGGGAATGATCAATGGTCTTCAATGTCTGTATACTAATGCACAGAGCATGGGAAATAAACAAGATGAACTTGAACTCTTGGTACAGCAAACTAAATATGACATAATAGGCATCACTGAAACCTGGTGGGATGAGTCTCATGACTGGAATGTAGTAATAGAGGGATACAATCTATTTAAGAGAAATAGACCAAACAGGAAAGGAGGAGGAGTAGCTTTATATGTTAGGGATGTGTATACCTGTGAAGAGATCCAGGATTTAAAACTTCAAAGCCAAATTGAGAGTATCTGGGTCAAAATTAAGGGAGAGAAAAATAACACTGGTCTCATTGTGGGAGTTTACTATAGATCCCCAAGCCAAACTGAGGACACAGATGATGCCTTCCTGGAACAGATGGCCAAGCATTCAAAAGGAAGTGAGATAGTAGTAATGGGGGATTTCAACTATCCTGATATTTGTTGGATGTCAAACTCAGCCAAGAGCATAAGGTCAAACAGATTCCTCACTGGCCTTGCAGACAATTTCATTGTCCAGAAAGTGGGAGAAGCAACAAGAGGATCAGCCATTTTAGATCTGGTCCTAACCAATAGTGATGACTTGGTTAGTGGGGTAGAAGTGGCAGGATCATTAGGTGGGAGTGACCATGCTCTTCTGGAGTTTATTATCCAGCAGAAAGGAGCAACCAAGCACACTAAGACTCAAATTCTAGACTTTAAGAAAGCCGACTTCAGAAAACTTAGGGAAACGCTGGGTGAAATCCCATGGACAGTAATACTAAAAGGGAAGGGAGTTCATGATGGTTGGGAGTTTGTTAAAAGGGAGATATTAAAAGCACAACTTCAGGCAATACCAATGAGACGGAAACATGGAAGGTGCCTAAAGAAGCCAGGCTGGCTATCTAAAGAACTTTTGACTGAGTTAAGATTTAAAAGGGATATGTACAAAAAAATGGAAAAGGGGGGAAATCTCCAGAGAGGAATTCAAACATATAGCCAGCACGTGTAGAGACAAAGTCAGAAAAGCTAAAGCACAAAATGAACTCAGGCTCGCCAGAGAGGTTAAAAGCAACAAAAAGGGCTTTTATGGGTATGTCCGTAGGAAAAGGAAGAACAAGGAAACAGTGGGGTCACTTAGAGGAGAAGATGGTGAAATGCAAACAGGGGACAGAGAAAGGGCAGAACTCCTCAATGCCTTCTTTGCCTCAGTCTTCTCCAAGAAAGAAAACAATGCCCAACCTGAAGAATATGGAGCAGATGATTCAGCAGGGGAAACACATCCCAGAATAAGTAAGGAGGTAGTACAAGAATACTTGGCTAGTTTAGATGTATTCAAGTCTCCAGGGCCAGATGAACTACATCCAAGAGTATTAAAAGAACTGGCAGAGGTGATTTCAGAACCACTGGCAATAATCTTTGAAAATTCCTGGAGAACAGGCGAAGTTCCAGCAGACTGGAGGAGGGCAAATGTTGTCCCTATTTTCAAAAAGGGGAAAAGAGAGGACCCAAACAATTACCGCCCAGTCAGCCTGACATCAATACCAGGAAAGATTCTAGAGCAGATCATTAAGCAAACAGTCTGTGAGCACCTAGAAAGAAACTCTGTGATCACTAAAAGTCAGCATGGGTTTCTGAAAAATAAGTCATGTCAGACTAATCTGATCTCATTTTTTGACAGAATTACAAGCCTGGTAGATGAAGGGAACGCTTTGGATGTAGCCTATCTTGATTTCAGCAAGGCCTTTGACAAGGTGCCCCATGATATTCTTGTAAAGAAGCTGGTAAAATGTGGGCTAGACAATGCTACCATTCAGTGAATTTGTAACTGGCTTACTGACCGAACCCAAAGGGTGCTCATCAATGGCTCCTCCTCATCCTGGAGAGTAGTGACTAGTGGGGTGCCACAGGGTTCTGTCTTGGGCCCAGTCTTGTTCAACATCTTTATCAATGACTTGGATGATGGGCTTGAGGGCACCCTGAGCAAGTTTGCAGATGACACCAAATTGGGAGGAGTGGCTAACACCCCAGAGGACAGGATCACACTTCAAAATGACCTTAACAGATTAGACAACTGGGCCAAAGCATACAAGATGAATTTTAACAAGGAGAAATGTAAAGTACTACACTTGGGCAAAAAAAATGAAAGGCACAAATACAGGATGGGAGACACCTGGCTTGAGAGCAGTACATGTGAAAAGGATCTAGGAGTCTTGGTAGACCACAAACTTGACATGAGTCAGCAGTGTGATGCAGCAGCTAAAAAAGCCAATGCAATTCTGGGCTGCATCAATAGGAGTATAGCATCTAGATCTAGGGAAGTAATAGTACCACTGTATTCTGCTCTGGTCAGACCTCACCTGGAGTACTGTGTCCAGTTCTGGGCACCACAGTTCAAGAAGGATACTGAAAAGCTGGAACGTGTCCAGAAGAGGGCAACCAAAATGGTCAAAGGCCTGGAAACGATGCCTTATGAGGAACGGCTTAGGGAGCTGGGTATGTTTAGCCTGGAGAAGAGAAGGTTAAGGGGTGATATGATAGCCATGTTCAAATATATAAAAGGATGTCCTATAGAGGAGGGAGAAAGGTTGTTTTCTGCTGCTCCAGAGAAGCGGACACGGAGCAATGGATTCAAACTACAAGAAATTGCAGCCTTATTTGCTGATAAGGGTCCTTAAGTTGCACCCAGGCAGGACAGAGATAGACAAAACGACACCGGGGTTGAGTTCCAGAGAAAGAATTTAATTTCTTATTAATAAGAGACTCAAGGTGGTCAGCCACGACAAGAGTAAAGAAACACAAATTGCAAAGCTCTCTTATACCTTTCTTTTGGGCTCTTTCCCCCTCCCTGTAAATGTGTGCATGCAAGGGGGTCACTAGTACACGTCCTGTGCGTAAACACATGCTGGCTTAGGCAGGGATAACATAAACAGGGCTATAGGGGACAATGGTGATTTACGCATCTTCCCCCCTCCTTCACATCGTCTATGCATATTGTCAATTACTGTCGAATTCATATCTCTGGGCAGGGGCGTACCCAGGATCAAAACTAGGGGGGAGGCAAGCCATGGTTGTTCAGGGGCGGGACCAAGGCTGACCAGAGCATTAGTATGCGGATGATACCCAGCTCTACCTCTCTTTCAATTCAGAACCAGTGAAGGCGGTGAAGGTCCTGTGTGAGTGTCTGGAGGCAGTTAGAGGATGGGTGGTGGCTAACAGATTGAGGCTGAATCCTGACAAGACAGAAGTACTGTTTGTGGGGGACAGGAGGCGGGCAGGTGTGGAGGACTCCCTGGTCCTGAATGGGGTAACTGTGCCCCTGAAGGACCAGGGGCGCAGTCTGGGAGTCATTTTGGACCCATAGCTGTCCATTGAGGCTCAGGTTAATTCTGTATCTCAGGTTAATTCTGTATTCTGCGCCCAGCAGGGGCACATTGAGGAGGCACATGGAACCACCCGCATGTCCGCCTCACCCGCTTCACTCCTTTCCCGGTGGCAGCGGCGGTGGCGGAGCTGCCTCTGTCGAGGGGCTGTGCCCCCACCCGCTCAGCCCAGCCCAGACGCCCGACTCTGCGCGCTCCTCAGGGTGCAGATCGCCATGCCTCCGACAAAGCCACCTTTGGGAGGGGCACCAGGAGCCATCGTTTTTTGTCTGGTTTTTAAAATCCTGGTACATCGCTCATGCAAAGAAAAGATCCTGCACTGCGTGTCTCAGGCCTGATCGATCAAATTTGGCAGACGCAGCAAGGCTGTTGTTTAAAGAGAAAGTACCATAAGCAGAGAAGCAACTCCACATGAGGCAGGCTTTGGAAGGTGAAATAGCAAAAGGTTTATTTGGCAACGCTCTGTCGGAATGCCACTTGACTCGCAAGGACACGCCAATTGCAGCATTTTAATTTTAAACAGTTCTCTCAAAGTGAGGCTCCACTTTTCCAAATGCCCCTGCGAGGCAGGGACAACCACCCACCTACCCACCAGCCTGGGAAAACCAAAACTATGGACCACAGCATGTTCTGGTCAGGGCCCGCCTGTCAGAGCCAGTGTCATATGCCATTGGTTTGCCTGGGTGTCGAGGACATACCCATCCATCCGCAGCCCTTGTATGCAAGAAAATGAATCATGTGATATAGAAAAATATGGGGGAGAAATATCCACTGTGCAAAGCACAACCTGCCCGCATCCTTCACTTCCCTAACTTTGCCTATGGGGGCTGCCATTTTCAAGGGTTGCCCAACTGGGCCGTTGAGCAGAGATGAGTCGGAAGGCACGGTGGTCTCTGTTTCGAAACATAGAATTGTATCATTTGGAGGGGACCATTAGAGTCATCTAATCCAACCCCCTGAAATCCAGGAATCTTGCCCAACATGAGGCTCGAACCCATGACCCTGAGATTAAGGGTCTCATGCTCTACTGTGAGCTGAGGGGTTAATGGCTCAGCAGTCGTCCTGTATCACGTGGGGGCCTGTTCTCATGTAAACAGGAAGTATTGGTGATGTGGCATGTAAACAGGAATCAGGAAGTAGTACCTGTTGCTATTGTGTATCTGAAATATATGACATCGTCTGTTTCTGTTCTGTCTGTTATGTTGAAGCTTCCAGCCGGGATGGATCTGTCCAGTCCGGGCTGGTGTCAATAAATCTCTCTGTTTTAATGAACAAGGGAGTGGAAAGTGATTTATTTCATAGGTGCTGAAAGCTAGATAAGTTTCCACTGCTACAAGCTGCAATTAGACTGTTATCTAAACTTCAGAAGGAAGAATTCCGGGACATTTAGAAGCAGAGGCTGCGCAACGGGAGCACACTGGACAGTTCTCTGCTACGCAGCTGGATTTGGATGCAGGCAAATAGATGCCTGACAAGGCTGTGTTTACCTGTTGCTTACCAATTGCTTAATTGGGCAACAAAACATTTTAACATCTACCAACTGAGCTATCCCAGAGGTACCTCTAGCAACAGAGGCTGTAATTTTGGAGCTGGCAGTCCTTCAGTCTTGATTACCTATGTCAGTTTTCCCCAACTTGGTGCCCTCCTGACTCCAGCTCCCATCTTCTTCCCAAAGTTCAGGGATGGTGGGAGTTGCAATCCCAAACATCTGGAAGGCAACGAGGTTGAGGAAAGCTGTACTTGAAGGGAGGCAAGCACTGTTTGTGTGAATCTGGTCATTAGAATGAAGACAACACCCTCAGCAGCAAGGCACCCACCAAACCAAAATAACAAAATTTATTTATTGTGACATTGGCGCTTGGCTGTCAAGGAACCATTTTGTTAGCACCAATGTGGTGAACCTTTAGCCTGCCAGACATTGATGAACCACAACTACCATCAGCCCCACCCAGCAAGCAGAGCCAGCGACCAGGGATGACGGGATGATGGGAGTTGTAGTGCAGTAACATGAGGAGGTTCCCCATACCTGAGTTCAGGGATGTTCTTGATGGATTAAGAGCTGTTCGGCAGTGGAATTTGCTGCCAAGGAGTGTGGTGGAGTCTCCTTCTTTGGAGGTCTTTAAGCAGAGGCTTGACAGCCATCTGTCAGGAATGCTTTGATGGTGTTTCCTGCTTGGCAGGGGGTTGGACTGGATGGCCCTTGTGGTCTCTTCCAACTCTATGATTCTATGATTCTATGATTTCATCATTTTATTAAGGGGTGTCCTTGTGGGGTTTTCTCTTGCTTGCTGTTCTTTGATCCCTTGACTACCTTGTCAGTCCTTGAGAGTGTTCCTGCCCTTTTAAGAGTTCTATGGAAGGAAGTTTTCTTTTTCTGGGATACGTGAGGCTTTTCCCAGAAGAATGCTATACTCATGGAAGAAGTTACAGTGGTACCTCGGTTTATG
Source organism: Zootoca vivipara (assembly GCF_965207765.1). Lineage (NCBI taxonomy): Eukaryota > Metazoa > Chordata > Lepidosauria > Squamata > Lacertidae > Zootoca > Zootoca vivipara. The sequence continues at coordinate 54,547,620 of NC_142595.1, forward strand.
AACACAATTGGTTCCGGAAGTCTGTTCATAAACTGAAGCGTTCATAAACTGAAGCCAACTTTCCCATTGAAAGTAATGGAAAGTGGATTAATCCGTTCCAGATGGGTCTGCGGCATTCGTAAACTGAAAATTCGTAAACCGAGGTTCCACTGTACACCTAATGGCCTGGCTTCTTCCATGTCCATCGTCAAGGGACAGCAGCTCTCTCAAGTTCTGGCCCTGACATATCATTGAAAATCCACATGCAGGTTAGTCCTTTGGTAACTCGATTCATACACTAAATATTGGCTGATAATCAAGAGGAAGGCAAAACGGACTTGCTTGTCTATGGACAAATGGCATGGCTTTGAACTGGGATTTAATGTGACTTCAGGACTCAGCCAGAACCATTTTTTTCAGTGTCAGGGTTTGACCCTGGGACATGTGAAGGAATGAGGAATGAGAGTTTCTTTGTGCATGGACAGAGTGCTGAACAGCTACAACTAGCCTCTGCACTTCTGAGCTTAAAGGGAATGTTGTGTATTGAGTCAAAGGATTTTATATCTGTATTATTATTGTCTGTATTGCATTAGGATAAAGTAACTGCCTTTTGGTTCCAGAGGGTACAGCTACTATTGGTTCATTTAAGCTGCTGTATTTGGATCCTCTGTCTTATTGGTTCCCTCCAAAAGGCAGCACTGTGATTGCCTGATATTGTTCCCTCCAAAATGTATCCCTTTCTAGCTAGTCCCCTGTCCCTATAAATGTAGCCTTCCTGCCCTCAGAGTCAGTCTTGTTCACTTTAATAAAGAGCTGTTACTAGAGAACTGTCTCCAGCATGTTATGTCAAGAGAGCTGAAATCACAAACCCCACGTCACAACAGGGAACGGCTTTTGGGAGAGGCATGTATAGGTGCGCTTAAACCGAAAGAGGTCGCTTTAGAAATTCAGCACCATTTCTTACATGTTCATAATAAGTAGAACTTAAAAATATATGAATCTTGATTTTAGGAAAAGGGGTTTTTAAGTGCTTATGCTCACAATGTAAAAAAACAACAACAAGAAAATAACACTTGCAACTGTAAGTATCTTATTTTTCCTTATTTTAATAATTTCAATGGGGGGTGTGACATAAAAATTCCGCACCGGGTACCACCTGACCTTGCTATGCCATTGGGTCGACAACTCTGGGAAACGGAGGGGGTGGGGCGCTGGAGGGATATTTGCACTACGGCGCTGGATCTGCTTAAGATGGCCCTGGCTAGACTGGTGACTGGGAGTGGCCACTGAGACCACGTACCACCGGTCTTGAAAGACCTACATTGGCTGTGCCCCTGGGCATTATAAGTGATTTGACAGCTGTAGCGCGGCAAAAAGGCAAAGAAGATCAGCTGTCAGCCTTCTTGCCGCGCTACAGCTGGTTCCCCTTTGCGTTATGCTGGTCTCTGCCGGTTGCCCCTCACCGCTCACAGCAACTGGCAGAGACCAGCGGAACACAAAGAAGAACCAGCTGTAGCACGGCAAGAAGGCAAAGGAAGATCAGCTTCCCGTGCTGACAGCTGATCTTCCTTTGCCTTCTCCCCATGCTACAGCTGGTTCCCTTTTTTTTTGCCACTTGCCGCCGCTTCGTCTTTCTATGGCTGCGCTTCGCAAGATGAAGCGGCGGTAATAGAAAACCTCGTCGGCTTGCGAGTCCCTCGTGCAAAGCAAAACGCTTTAGTCTTGCGAGTTTTTTGTTGCACGAGGCATTCGTCTTGCGAGGTACCACTGTACTTAATATAATAATAATAATAATTTATTATTTATACCCCACCTATCTGGCTGGGTTTCCCCAGCCACTCTAGGCGGCTTCCAACAGAAAAATGAAATAAAATAATAAATTAAACATTAAAAGCCTCCCTAAACAGGGCTGCCTTCAGATGTCTTCTGGTAGCTGTTTTTCTCTTTGACATCTGATGGGAGGGCGTTCCACAGGGTGGGCGCCACCACCGAGAAGGCCCTCTGCCTGGTTCCCTGCAACTTGGCTTTTCGCAATGAGGGAACCGCCAGAAGGCCCTCGGTACTGGACCTCAGTGTCCGGGCAGAACGATGGGGGTGGAGACACTCCTTCAGGTATGCTGGACCGAGGCCATTTAGGGCTTTGAAGGTCAGCACCAACACTTTGAATTGTGCTCGGAAACGTGCTGGGAGCCAATGTAGATCTTTCAAGACCGGTGTTAAAGACCGGTGTTATGTGGTCTCAGCGGCCGCTTCCACTCACCAGTCTAGCTGCCGTATTCTGGATTAGTTGAGTTTTTTTAAGGAAGGGAAGCCCTGTTTTGGGGGGTTTAGGTCAAACTTGTTGAGCTTCTTTTAGGAGGGAGGGAGGCCCATTTTTGTTTAGGGCTTCAGGTCATAGTTTAGCTTTTTTTAGGGAGGAGGAAAATTTTGGGTGAGCTTTTTTTAGGGGTGCCAGTGATCTAGCAGTGATCTACCACAGACATCCAGTGATCTACTGGTAGATCACAATCTACCTGTTGGACAAGCCTGCTGTAAATCAAGCAGAGAGAAAGCTGCTTACAAGGCTCCTGTACAGGTGTTCCAGCATCACAGCGTCACCCAGAGGCACCCACAAATATGAGTTATCCCTCTCTCTATTCTTCCTTCCCTCCCTCTTCCATTCTTAATAAAATACGGGGGGGGGGGCGCAGATAAGCCCCACATAGAAAGCCCATCAACATGGGGGGGGGGATGACTCTTTCAAATACGGTATTTACTAGTAATTGGGGGGGGGGGGAAGAGGCACCTAGGCCTCTAGGAGTTGGCTGCTATGCCTAGGAGTAGGACAATTCAAGAAAGCAGAATGATGCATATGCTATGGCAATATATCAATAGAATCATAGAATTGTAGTCGGAAGGGACCACAAGGGTCATCTAGTCCAAGCCCCTGCAATGCAGGAATTTTTTCCTAAGGTGGGGCTTGAACCCACGACATGGTTGAAATATTATGCTGATATGCAGCAACGCCTCGGAGCCGTCGTGACTGCGGTCGTGCCTTGCCTCGCCCTCGCCCACCCTGCCACCCCCTCTCGCCTGCCCGACCCTCCCGTCCTCTCCAGCCAAGCAGGGTAGCCGCTGACGCTGCCAGCCCCAGAAGCACAAGGTGGCCGCTGCCGCCGCCGCCACAATATCCTCAGGCCAGCTGGCCCTGTAGCCCCGCCCATGTTCCCACTTTATGGCCCCGCCCCTGAACGACCATGGCTTGCCCCCCCCCCCAGTTTTGATCCTGGCTACGCCCCTGTGTCAGATCACCAACATCCATATTGTGTTTCTCACATTTTAAGACGTGCCTATAAAATAAGCCATGGCGCGATTTTCTCAAGGCAATAAAATATAAGGCATCCCCCCAAAATAAGATAAGACATGCTGGGGTACCGGTACTATACCGTGCTGGGAGCAGGTCCGGATGGTGCTTCCGTAAGGAACAGGAAAAGGAAGATGCCTGTCCTTGCCGGAAGTGGATGCGCAACGTGCGCCGCGTGGAGCTCAGATGGAGTGGGAGCCGGCAGAAGCTGCAGCACGCCCCGCGCCGAGCCCCGACCCAGCAGGACCCTGCGCGACCCGCAGCGCGTGCCGCGACACCGTGGCCCAAAAACGTGGTTTTAAAGCACAGATCCTCACGCATCCTCACGGATCTTCACCTTTTTGCATGGGGCCCCCCCAAACTCACCCTCAATTCACATATCATGCCCAGGGGTACAGCCTGAACCACAAAAATCAAGGCTCCACAGCTTCCAGGCAACTCCGTGGCCCAAAAACGTGGTTTCGAAGCACGGATCCTCACGGATCCTCACCTTTTTGCATGGGCCCCCCCCGAACTCACCCTCAAATCACATATCATGCCCAGGGGTACAGCCTGCACCACAAAAATCAAGGATCCACAGCTTCCTGGCGACACCGTGGCCCAAAACGTGGTTTTGAAGCACGGATCCTCACGGATCCTCACGGATCTTCACCTTTTTGCATGGCCCCCCCGAACTCACCCTCAAATCACATATCATGCCCAGGGGTACAGCCTGCAACACAAAAATCAAGGATCCACAGCTTCCTGGCGACACCGTGGCCCAAAACGTGGTTTTGAAGCACGGATCCTCACGGAATCTCACGGATCTTCACCTTTTTGTATGGCCCCCCCCGAACTCACCCTCAAATCACATATCATGCCCAGGGGTACAGCCTGCACCACAAAAATCAAGGATCCACAGCTTCCTGGCGACACCGTGGCCCAAAACGTGGTTTTGAAGCACGGATCCTCACGGATCCTCACTGAGCGAGAGCCGGCAAAGCGCGTGCTGCTGCCTTTGCCGGCTCCCGCTGGGTCAGGGCGTGGCGCGCGCTGCTGCCCTTGCCGGGTCCCGCTGGGTCAGGAGCCAATGGAGCGGGAGCCAGCAAAGGCAGCAACGAGCACTTTGCCGAGCCCCGACGGAGTGGTAGCCGGCAAAGGCAGCAGTGCGCGCTTTGCCGAGCTCCAACCTGGCGGTGGGACGCAGCAAGAGCTGCAGCATGCGCCAGGCCACGCCCCGACCCGGGGGCGGGACCTGGCAAGAGCCGCAGCGTGCACCGCTTGGAGCCCCGACCCAGCGGGACCCAGCAGCGTGCCCTGCTGAAGCGCCAACAAAGAGCCCAGCAGCGCAGCAGCAGCAGCCGCCAGTTCCGGGTGCCAAGCTGCAGCAGGAAGTGGAGGTAATTTTTTAAAAAATAAGACACCCCTGAAAATAAGCCATAGGCTTATTTTCTTAAGTAAAATAAATATAAGACGGTGTCTTAAAATGTGAGAAACACGGTACTTGATCTGTCATTATTTTCATCTTCTGGCGTTTTTTAACCCTGGTGTCGCCAGAAAGCTGTGGATCCTTGATTTTTGTGATGCAGGCTGTGCGCCTGGCCATGGTGTGTGATTTGAGGGTGAGTTCGGGGGGGGGGTATGCAAAAAGGTGAAGATCCGTGAGCATCCGTGCTTCAAAACCACGTTTTTGGGCCACGGTGTTGCCAGGAAGCTGTGGGTCCTTGATTTTTGTGGTGCAGGCTGTACCCCTGGGCATGATATGTGATTTGAGGGTGAGTTCGGGGGGGCCATGCAAAAAGGTGAAGATCCGTGAGGATCCGTGCTTCAAAACCACGTTTTGGGCCACGGTGTCGCCAGGAAGCTGTGGATCCTTGATTTTTGTGGTGCAGGCTGTACCCCTGGGCATGATATGTGATTTGAGGGTGAGTTTTGGGGGGGGGGCATGCAAAAAGGTGAAGATGCGTGAGGATCCGTGCTTTAAAACCACGTTTTTGGGCCACGGTGTCGCCAGGAAGCTGTGGATCCTTTATTTTTGTGGTGCAGGCTGTGCCCCTGGGCATGGTATGTGATTTGAGGGTGAGTTTGCGGTGGCCCAATGCAGAAATCATGGGGATACATGAGGATCCGTGGTTTTTAACCATGTTTTTGTGCCATTGTGGCCGCACGATACAGTGGATGCGTGATTTTTTTTGGTGCTGCCTACAGACTAAGACACAGTCTACAGTATCATGGTGGGTTTTTTTTTAATTTGAATGAAAAAATCATATTAATTCATGAGGATCCGTTTAAAATAATCTGGATCCGCGTTTTACCCTGTGCCCTCACTTCTCATTTGGCTCTTCTTCCCTGCCCTCATGATTTATTTTCCTGGTGTTTCTGTTTTGTTTTAAGTTCTGCAAACTTAAACCTGATAAGTCCTTTTTGTGTGTGGATTGTATAAATCCACTCTATTGTATAAATAAGGACTGGAACTCGCAACTCACTGCTGCACTTTGAAAATGCAGGGAATGGAGGCAGTAGGCAGAAGGAGGGAGGAATTCAGCAGAGCTGGTGCCAGAGCAGAGCAACTAGAAGGACCGGCTATAGCAGACATGTCGATTGATCGGTTAATCATGGGATGGATTTTTGTCAATCGCACTATGGCTCATAGGAATTGATAGAGACGACCCGCTGCCTCCATCCGCTGCCCTCTCCCTTGTCTGTTGGGCAGGGCACCCTTAGCGGCATGCCCCCCCACCCCCCCACCCCCCAGGCAGCACAACCAGTCGAGGCTCCGCTTACCCGGGCTTGCTCATCGCCACCCTTCTCCACTCCCCTGCTCCTTTCATGCCCTGCCAGCTGGCCGGCACAAGAAAGGTGCAAGGCACGTGACTCCACCCCTGCAAGCCCCAGCCCCGGAACAGGGAGGCGGGGGGAGGAGCAAGGACAAGGCACATGGGCTCCACACGTGCTGTAGCGCTGCGGAGGGGAAGCTGTGAGAAGGCAGCGCGTGGAGAGAGACGGTGAGTGACACCCCTCGCCCCTCCCCCCTCTCGCCCTTCTGCTCCTAGTTCTGTGTGGACGCTGAACTTTCCCCACTTTTACAGCTCCAGTCTAGCTGCGTTTACTAAGCCATCGCCGCCCCCCATGTCCCCATGGAACTCATTGTCTGGTAAAGGGAGAAATTGGACATGGGGGGGCATGTTGGCTTCCCGTGTGCACCAAGGGCCCTGGGAGGGGGTTGGTGGGGGGGTTGTGAGAAGCCCCGGCAGGAGAGAAGCTGCCAACCTGTGTCAGGACAGCCTGTCTTGGTATAAGGCAGCTTCCCAACCCCAGTAAATTAAGGGGGCTCATCTTCCTGGGGTGGGAAGCAAAATGGTGTTCTGCAGGGCTGGACATGGTCCTCCGCTAAGGCCTTGGGGAAGCCAAATATAAGCCCAGCCAAATAGAATATGTTTAAGTTGAAGAATGACAATGGAAGAGTGTGGTAGATCACTGCCAGTTTTTGATACTGAGTCACAGCCTACTTGAAGTTGGGCATACCTGTTCTATATAATCAACTGTTACACTTTTAGTCCCACAGCAATAGTAGTAGTAGTAGTAGTAGTAATAATAATAATAATAATAATAATAATAATAATAGTAATAGTAATAGTAATTTATTATTTATACCCTGCCCATCTGGCTGGGTTTCCCCAGCCAGTCTGGGCGGCTTCCAACCGAATATTAAAAACAGTTTAATTGTCTGAATAACAGAAACTGAAGTAAGGAATTGCTTTGCTAGTTCACAGCTGAAGGTAAAATAAGGGGGAAATAATTCTAAAACTTGGAGAGGATGATATTTATATTTAATAAATTTATTTAATACATAGACTATTTGCAAATTGTTTGTACTCTGAGCATAGCTGCCAAGTTATCCCTTTTTTACAGGGATTTTCCCTTATGCTGAATAGGCTTCCTCGCGAGAAAAGGGAAAACTTGGCAGCTATGACTCTGAGTATGTAAAGGATCTATTTGATGGCTGAAAATGGTACCCAAAATGTACTTATGAGGGTTGTGTGGTAGATATTTCACATGATAAACAGAAGAGTTTGAATTTGTTTACTGTGAAATATGATTAATATGATTTAATCATACAAAAATTTTTTTATGCACATCATGTACCATTCAAGTTTAAATGATATTACAACATGCTGATTTAAATTTTTAGCATTTGGTTAGCTGGCCTAAAAAGTATATTTTAAGGCAGAATTTCTGAAGACAAACTAGGAAACAATGCTCCCCAAGAGAAGGAAGGAAGGAAAAGAAAAAACAAAAACAAACCCCGAAAAATGATCTCTTACTAGTTGCAATTGAAAAAATAAAACTGCTTCTGAGAGCATACAATTTTTGGAAAGAGGATTTCAAGAAATCTGCAGAGAAGAAATCATAAATATCCTTGCCTTTCCCTGTCCTCTATTGCCCATCTTTTACTCTTTTACTCAAGTACTGTCTGAAGCATAGATGGAGAACCTGTGGGCCTCCTGATGTTGCTGGAATACAGCTCCCATCTTCCCTGATCACACTGGCAATGCTAGCTGGGACTGATGATAGTTGGAGTCCAAAAACACCTGGAGGACCACAGGTTCCCCAGCCCATGCCTATAGTTAGATTGTAAACTGCTTGGGGTGCAGCTAAATATTTTCCTTTCCTCACTTTGAGAAGCTATATTGCCCCCATAACCACCAGCAGCAATAAAAATATTGGGCTAGATTCAATTAAATAGTTGTGCTAGTGGGAGCCAGCATGACTCATGCTAGTGGAAATGGGTCTGCCCCCCCCCCAATCTGCTCTGTGGGGTCCAGAGAACCTCCAGAGAAGCACATCGGGGGGGGGGGAGTGAAACTTATTCCCTTCAGAAAAGCAGAAATTATTACACTGATGGAATCATCTCCTTAGCACTACTTTGAACTCCACCCATTTGCAGAATAACAAAACACTTTAGGTATTCCTGCTGATAAAATATCTATCAATATATAATTTAATTTCTGAAGTGCTTTATTCCTCCACTTTCCTTCCAATTGCTCTCCACAGGGCTCCTTTCACATCCCTGTTCCTCAAGCTGTAGATCAGGGATCCCCAAACTAAGGCCCGGGGGCCGGATGCGGCCCAATCACCTTCTAAATCCGGCCCGCAGATGGTCCGGGAACCAGCATGTTTTTACATGAGTAGAATGTGTCCTTTTATTTAAGATGCATCTCTGGGTTATTTGTGGGGCATAGGAATTCATTCATCCCCCCCCCCCCAATATAGTCTGGCCCACCACAAGGTCTGAGGACAGTGGACCGGCCCCCTGCTGAAAAAGTTTGCTGACCCCTGCTGTAGATCATGGGATTGAGCATGGGAGTGACGACCCCATAAAACACAGCCACTACCTTTTCCTTGTCGGTGAATGTCTTGGCTTGAGGCCTGAGGTACATGGCCAACATTGTGCCATAGAAAATTCCCACCACAGCCAGATGAGAACCACAGGTTGACAAGGCCTTACTACGCCCTTGTGATGAGTGGATACGCAGAACAGCGACACCAATGCAACCATAGGTCACCAAAACAAAGGAGAAGGGGATCAGCAGAGCGAGGACACTGGTTATCATCATGCTGACTCCACTGGCTTCGGTATTAGAGCAGGCCAATTTCAACACTGCCTGGAGCTCACATCTATATATATAAAGTCCAAGTTGTCCCTGTGTCCAAGCTGTCCCGTGTGTCCCTGGGTCACTGCGCATGTGCCCCAGGGATACAGGGATTGGACAGCAGAGACTGCACACGCACACTCTCTCCACCCCCTCTGCTCCTCCATCCGCCGCTCCCGCTGGACACCGCCTCACTGCAGGGCACGTCAGGGAAGCGAGGGTGGAGGCCGGCGAAGGCCTCCTCACAACCCTCCCTGGCCGTGAGGAGCGGCGGTTGGAGGAGGCAGGGGGGGGAGAGTGCGCGCGTCCTTCCTGTCGGTGGCTGGGGGAGAGGAACGGAGGAGGAGAACGCAGCGCTTTCTCCTCCTCCGTTCCTGTCCCCCTGCCGCCGACAGCAAGGACAGGTCCCAGGGTTCGGAAAAGCGCTGCGCAAGCGCTTCTCCGAACCCTGGGATGTCTCCTTGCTGTCGGCGGCTGCGGGAGAGGAACGGAGGAGGAGAACACAGCGCTTTCTCCTCTGTTCCTGTCCCCCTGCCGCCGACAGCAAGGACAGGTCCCAGGGTTCGGAGAAGCGCTGCGCAAGCGCTTTTCCGAACCCTGGGATGTCTTCTTCCTGTCGGCGGCTGCGGGAGAGGAACGGAGGAGGAGAACGCAGTGCTTTCTCCTCCTCCGTTCCTGTCCCCCTGCCGCCGACAGCAAGGATAGGTCCCAGGGTTCGGAGAAGTGCTGCGCAAGTGCTTCTCCGAACCCTGGGATGTCTTCTTCCTGTCGGCGGCTGCGGGAGAGGAACGGAGGAGGAGAACGCAGCGCTTTCTCCTCCTCCGTTCCTGTCCCCCTGCCGCCGACAGCAAGGACAGGTCCCAGGGTTCGGAGAAGCGCTGCGCAAGCGCTTCTCCGAACCCTGGGATGTCTTCTTCCTGTCGGCGGCTGCGGGAGAGGAACGGAGGAGGAGAACGCAGCGCTTTCTCCTCCTCCGTTCCTGTCCCCCTGCCGCCGATAGCAAGGACAGGTCCCAGGGTTCGGAGAAGCGCTGCGCAAGCGCTTCTCCGAACCCTGGGATGTCTTCTTCCTGTCGGCGGCTGCGGGAGAGGAACGGAGGAGGAGAACGCAGCACTTTCTCCTCCTCCGTTTCTGTCCCCCTGCCGCCGACAGCAAGGACAGGTCCCAGGGTTTGGAGAAGCGCTGCACAAGCGCTTCTCCGAACCCTGGGATGTCTTCTCCCTGTTGGCGGCTGCGGGACAGGAACAGAGGAGGAGAACGCAGCGCTTGTGCAGCGCTTCTCCAAACCCTGGGACCTGTCCTTGCTGTCGGCGGCAGGGGGACAGGAACGGAGGAGGAGAACGCAGCGCTTGTGCAGCGCTTCTCCGAACCCTGGGACCTGTCCTTGCTGTCGGCGGCAGGGGGACAGGAACGGAGGAGGAGAACGCAGCGCTTTCTCCTCCTCCGTTCCTGTCCCCCTGCCGCTGACAGCAAGGACAGGTCCCAGGGTTCGGAGAAGCGCTGCGCAAGCGCTTCTCCGAACCCTGGGATGTCTCCTTGCTGTCGGCGGCTGCGGGAGAGGAACGGAGGAGGAGAACGCAGCGCTTTCTCCTCCGTTCCTGTCCCCCTGCCGCCGACAGCAAGCGACACAAGCGCTTCTCTGAACCCCAGGATGTTCTAGCGCCCGTTATTAAATGGGCTGAAATACACTAGTTTGAAATGATTCACCACATTGGGCCCACACAAATGTGCCTGCATACTGAGAAAGGGAACAATGGTCAGGAGGAAAGAGCTAGACCACAGGCTGACTGCTAGAGAGATACACACCTTTTGGCTCATGATTAAGCTATAACGTAGTGGGTAGCATATTGCCACAAAACGGTCATACGCCATCATTGCTAGCAAAAGGCACTCGGCCACTGCTAAAAACAGAGCAATGCTCATTTGTGCAAAGCATCTTCCCTTGGGGATTGTGGGCCTGTCTGTGAAGCAGTGGGCCATCATCTGTGGGACGGAGGTGGTGACATAGCAGACATCAATGAGGGAGAGGTTGCTGAGGAAGAAATATATGGATGTGTGGAGGTGCGAATCCATCACAATGAGCACCACAATAAGTCCATTCCCAGCTACAGCAACCAGGTACATCAGCAAGAAGAGAATAAACAAAACAGCACACGCTTTGGGGTTTCTGGAGAGGCCTATTAGAACGAACTCAGTCACTGCAGTTGTGTTGCCCCATTCTTCCATGTTACCTATAAAAAGTGATATCAAATATCATTCGACCTCATGTAGGACATTCCAGCCCTTCTAGTTGTTTCCTCAGTCTGTTGTGAAATGTTATAAATGGAAAACAAATTAAAAGTTCATGTGTAGACATCATGACTAAGTCCCAGCCATTAATGAAAGGCAAAACGTAAGGCTTTTGTTGATTAATCTAATTTAGGTGACACATTAACATGCATCAGGTTGAAAAGCTTGGAAGATAAAGTGGAAAAGGTGGAAGAAAAAATAGAATCTAATGAAAAAGACAAACAAGAAATGAAAGATCATATAAGTACAGCTGAGGAAAACTCCAGCAAGGCGGTCGCAATGGCACAGGAAGTACAAGAGAAAATCCAGTCACTAGAAAATTCAATGAAAAACTTTGCAAAGGAAAGAAGAGAGGGAAAGAAGGAGTGGGAAAAGATGAAAAAAGACATGGAAGAACAGAAGGCAGCCCTAGAAGCTGCACAGGATGCCCTTGCGATGCAACAAATGAAAATGAGAGAGAAGACCTTGAGATTTAGAAACATCCCGGAGTTAACAAATGAGGATATTGAGAAAAGGTTGACAACAGCCCTGGCAAAGTGGTTAGATTTGGAAGAATTGGACATAGAGACACGTATAGAAGGAGCTTTTAGAACGAATTCCAAAAAAGTAAAGGCAAATAATTGGCCATGTGACTGTTTAGTTACTTTCACCAATATGTGGCTGAGAAATAAAATATTAAGAACCAAAGGGAAGAAAAAATTAGTTATGGATGGAACTGAAATAGTCATACTAAAGGAAATTCCACCAAGACTGATTCATAAAAGGAAAAAATATCAATTCCTCGCCAAAGCTCTAAGATCCAAAAAAGTCTTCTTTAAATGGGAATATCCAGAGGGGATGGCATTCTCCTTTAAAGGAAGATGGAGGAGATTCGACAATCCCGATGCAGCAGATAGATTTTTTAGGACATACTCACAAGAACTGGGAGGCGATAAAGTGAAAGAGAGCAGGGACCAAGCTCTCAAGCCAGAGGATGTAGAAGATGATATCAGCGGAGAGGAACAAGAAGGAGGAGAAATAGAAGACGAAGAAACATCAGCAGCAGCAGAAGAAGGAGAAATGAAAGAATGGGAAAAAAAGAGACTGATAATGCATAACAACAAAGTTCTAGTCTCCGTAAAACTGCAAATTAATAATTATGTAATCTAACAATTAAATTTAACGTAAATCACTGTTTAAGAAATGACTGTACACCCTAGGAACCCCTTGTTTCTGCTTAGTGTAGTTATTTGTTTTTCTGATTTTTGTTTTTTTTGTTTTTCATTCCCTTCCCCCCTCCCCCACCCTCCCCAGTTTTTTTTGCTTCCTCCCTTTTTCTTCTTTTTTCCTTTTAACTTCTTTTTCTTTTTAACGCCTCTAACGTTTCTAGTACTTTTGTTATCATCTTATAGCTTCCCTATATTTTCCTATAACAGAGATCAGATTAGATTAAAGTAATTTTATAGAATTGCCAAATAAATATGAACTTTAGAATAATATCTTGGAATGTTAATGGTTTGAACAATAAGAAGAAAAGAAATAGAGTGGGACACATATTGAAAAAACAGAATTGGGACGCGATTTGTCTTCAGGAAACCCATATAAATAAAAAACATTTGAGGGTATTGAAAAACGAAAAATTGGGAAAAGAATTTATCGCGGCTGATGAGAAAAAAAAGAGAGGAGTAGTAATTTATATTAAACAAAAATGGAACCCAGAATTGATTTGGTCCGATAGGGAAGGTAGAATAATAATGGTAAAAACAATACATGAAGGACAACAATGGATATGGGTGGGAGTTTATGCCCCGAATGGAAATAAAAAAGGGTTCTTGCAAAATCTGGAGAAGCAATTAATGAAATATATAGGAGAAAAGTTGATAATAATGGGAGATTTTAATGGAATTATTGATCCAGAATTCGACAAAAAAAGAGAGGGAGACGGTAGGGGGAAAAAGATTAAGACACTTCCAAAAAAATTTATGCAAATAATGGGCAATTTAAATTTAACAGACGCATGGAGACACAAGAACCCCGTTACAAAAGAATATACACACATATCAGCACGCCATCACACGGCGAGCAGAATCGATGCTATTTGGATTTCAAAAGAATTATTAATCAAAATCCAGAAGATAGAAATAGGACCCCAAACCCTATCAGATCACAACCCAATGGTTTTAACATTAAGAGAGGAATTAACAGAAAAAAGATGGAGGCTAAATACTTTCCTCCTAAATAATACTCAAATAGTCCAAGAAGCAAAAAAACATTTAAAAGAATATTTTTTGTGGAATAATAATGGGGAGGTTGACCCGCGAACCGTATGGGACGCGGGCAAAGCGGTAATACGTGGGTATTTTATACAACAAAATGCCAATTGGAGGAAAACCAAAGAAGTTAAGAAAGAAATGTTAATACAGGAAATAAATAAAAAGGAAAAAGTATTATATAAAAAATATTCAAAAAAAATAGACCAGGAACTGAAAATCTTAAGGTTGGAATTTGAGAAAATGATAGATCAAGAAATAGAGCACCAAACACAATTTTGGAAATATAAAAACTTTCAGTGGGCCAATAAACCTAGTAAATTATTGGCCTGGCAAATAAAAAAGAGAAAGAGTGAGAAAATAATAACTAGAATTAAATCAGATGGGGAATATTTTAGTAAAACGGAAGAAATTATGAATGTATTCCAAAAAATTTATGAAAAGTTATATAATAATAATAATAATAATTTTTATTTATACCCCGCCCTTCCCAGTCAAGACCGGGCTCAGGGCGGCTAACAACAAATAATATCAACACAAATATAAAAGAAACATTTCAGTTAAAACAACAGAATAATACAATGTTAAAATTCAATTTTAAAATTAAAAATCTACGAATAAGATAAAACCATTATAAATAAAACCTTAGGGGAGGGTAACCGTGGGGTCAGACTGCGTCAGTCCGAAGGCCAAACGAAACAGCTCTGTCTTGCAGGCCCTACGAAAAGATGACAAATCCCGCAGGGCCCTAGTCTCCTGGGACAGAGCGTTCCACCAGGTCGGGGCCAGTACTGAGAAGGCCCTGGTCCTGGTCGAGGCCAGCCTAGCCACCTTGTGACTCGGGATCTCCAATATGTTATTATTTGTGGACCGTAATGTCCTCTGTGGGTCATACCGGGAGAGGCGGTCCCGTAGGTACGAGGGTCCTAAGCCGCATAAGGCATAAGGCTCAAGAAGAAGCTACCCCCGAACAGGAAATTGAAAATTTTTTAAAACAATATTGATTACCACAAATCTCAACAGAAAAATTGACACAAATAAATAGAGAAATAACAACCTTTGAAATAAAAGAAGTAATTAAAACTATGAAAAAAGGAAAGGCACCAGGTCCCAACGGGTTACCATTAGAATACTATAAAGAACTACAAGAAATTATATTAGACCCTCTCAAAGAGTTAATGAATTTAATGTTAAAAAGAGGATCAATCCCCCAATCATGGACCGAGGCACAAATTATTTTGATCCCCAAATCGGAAACAGACACAGATTCCCCGGGTAATTACAGACCGATTTCACTATTGAATAGTGATTATAAAATCTTCACAAAAATATTGGCAAATAGATTGAGAATAATATTGGAAGATATTATACACAAAGATCAGGTAGGGTTTATTAAAGGAAGATCCGCTAGAGATAATATAAGAAATGTAATAAACATCCTGGAATGTCTGGAAAATCGTAGGGACAAAAAGGCAGCACTACTTTCCATACCCTGTTTCTCATATTTTAAGACATACCCATAAAATAAGCCATAGCAGGATTTTAAGCATTCAAGGAATATAAGCCATACCCCGAAAATAAGACATAGTGATAGGCGCAGCAGCAATGCCGGCCGCGGCAGGAGGAGGAGGAAAAAAATAAGACATCCCTTGAAAATAAGCATTTAACACCTGCCAGATTGGCTAAAATATATCTGGGTACAAGTAACATATGTTGGAAATGTAATACAGAAATTGGTACCCACATACATATGTGGTGGACTTGTAGCAAAATCAAGGTGTTCTGGGAAATGATTTATAGAGAACTAAAGAAAGTCTTGAAATATTCATTCAAGAAATTGCCGGAATTGTTTTTGTTGGGAATGATACCAGACGACATCAGGGTACAAGACAGATGTTGTATAAGTTATGCCACAGCAGCTGCGAGAATACTAATCGCGAAAAATTGGAAGTCAGCAAATGTCCCAGAAATAGAAGAATGGCAACAAAAATTATATAATTACTATAAGATGGCATCAAAGTACGAACAAATTAAAGGGATTAAATCAGAAGATTCAAATAACAATTGGAAACTCTTTTTAAATTATATAAAAGACAAAATTGAAAAACCAATTCTCATTTCAGATATTTAAAAGCTCTACAATTAACTAAAGATTTTGATAAACTATAGTCTTAGTCTTATTATATGTAATGAATGTAAAACAATAGAACGTTATGGTATATATAACTATAAATGTTGGTAATTTAGAAAAACAGTATGTAGAGATTATGCAGGGAACAATAAGGGAAAAAACTCAATTACGGCTGTGAAGTCGTTGGGGAAGGGTGGGAGGGTTTATGGTTGGGATGGGGAGGAGGGAGGTCAGGGTTGAATATATAAATAAGACATTTGTAACACAAAGTTATAGATGTATTTTATTTTATTGACCTTTTGTTGAAGCTTGAATAAGCTTGTACAGCTTGAATAAATCAAATAAAGTTAAAAAAAAAACATGCATCAGGTTGTACTGCAAACTGACTAACATTTGAGAGGAAATTAAGAAATTCAATTGGCTCTGTGTAATTAGGAAAGCATGGAGGACATTTTTTCCTAAAGTCTATTACTTTCTTCATTTGCATTTGGAGGGTGGATTTTACAGGTTTGCATTAAGGCAGGGGTTCCCAACAAAATTTTCTCGAGGACCCCTCATCGAGCCGCTATTGTGACAAGGACCCCCATTAATTCCTAATCCTAAATCTAATTCCTAATTCCTAATCTAATTTTTCCAGTAAGCTTAACACTGATCTTGGAAGGGTTAGGTTCAAGGGACGCCGACGATTTAGGTTCAATGGACACGGACAAGATCGGTTCGAGAGTCACTGACTTACTTGCTTGAACATCAAATGCATTATCTTCCTCTTCATCTGTAGGCCTTTGTCGTTTTAACGAACCACTTTTTAACCAATGGTCCATTTTTAACTACGCGAACTGTAGCTTCCGCGAAAAACAACACTTTGTTTACAAACACTACTGTTTTGCAAAGAGGCAGCGCGCGCCAGGGAGGAGGGAGGGGAATGGAGAAGACAGAAGACAGGCAGTAGCGCACAAATGAAGCCGACGCGCGCAAAGCATCTTGGGGAGGTGAGCGTTAGTAGAATGTGCGCGCTGCCTCTTTGCAAAACAGTAGTGTTTGTAAAGCGCCACCTAACGGCATACAGCAGAACTACTGCCTCTATCTAATTCTAGTTTTGCGCTAGACTCTGCTCATGCAGGAAGCGGCCAAAACAAAAAATCTGTTATCATACGAAATATATTTAATATATTTTTTATTCTAATAGCATCTTGCGGACCCCTCTGGCATAGCTCGTGGACCCCTGGGGGTCCGCGGACCACCTGTTGGGACCACTGCATTAAGGTGAGACCTGGGGACCTGGTGCCCTGCAGGTGTTTCTGGATTACAACTCGCATCATCCCTGACCTTTGGCCAAGCTGGCTGGGGCAGATGTCTGTACAGCCATATGGGTAATCACTCACTCATGGCATATGGACTGGAAGAGATTTTATTCTGTGTTTTATATATCACTAATATTTACAGTTTTATTTCTAAACACTTTTCAGATTTATCTGTCCAAAAACAAACAAACAAACAAACACTCCAAACTAGATAACAAATGGCTGACCTTCTTACTGGTTAAAACATTGATAGGGTCATTTTGCTGTTCTTTCAAAAGGAAGGATCACTATAGTTTGGTCCTTGTGATCATTTTTTTTAATAATATTTTTTTATTAGTGTTTTCAAAAAAATAACAACAATACATAAGAAAAAAGAAAAAATAGACACATAGAATAAAAGAAAAGAAAAGAAAAACATATATAGTAACAATTCTCATATCATCTCACATGATTTAATGGGACCTCCTCGGGCTTCCCTCCCTGTGGTTCTTTAACACATTTATAGTTAGCAACTTCTAAATCATTTTCATCACCTTACCTAACCTTACTTTTTAACTTTCATATCACATATTCCTAAATTCCACAGTTTATTTACATCTTAATTTCTGATCTAATATGTTACTTTAGCATATTTTTTTAAATACAGTTTAAAATCTTTCCATTCTTCTTCCATCGCTTCCTCTCCCTGGTTGCGGATTCTTCTGGTCATCTCAGCCAGTTCCATAAACTCCATCATCTTCATCTGCCAGTCATCAATCGTTGGTAATGTTTGTAGTTTCCAGTTCTTAGCAATCAAAAGTCTCGCTGCCGTCATAGCATACATAAAAAACGATACATTCTTCTTTGGAATTTCCTTCCCTACAATGCCCACTAGAAATGCTTCTGGTTTCTTAACAAATGTGTTTTTCAACACTTTCTTGAGTTCATTATAAATCATATTCCAGAAGTCATTCACTAGTGGACATGTCCACCACATGTGGTAAAATGAACCTACTTCTTTCTTACATCTCCAACATTTGTTATCATGGTTATGGTATATCTTTGCTAGTTTTACTGGTGTAAGATACCATCTATACATCATCTTCATTAAATTTTCCTTTAGTAAACTACACGCAGTAAACTTAATATTCTCATGCCACAATTTTCCCCATTCCTCAATCATGATATTGTGACCAACATCCTTTGCCCACAAAATCATAACATTCTTTGTTTGTTCATCTTTCGTATGCCACTCAAGCAACAATTTATACATTCTGGAAAGTATTTTCGTCTTAGGTTCTAACAATTCTGTTTCCAACTTTGACCTCTCTGATTGAAAACCAAATAATCTATCCATTTTGAAAACTTCATTAATCTGGTGATATTGGAGCCAATCGTCTAGTTTACATTTCAAATCCTCATATGTCTTTAACTTAAATTGGTCTCCTTCTTGAATCAACAAATCTCTATATTTCGGCCAACTGGTTTCCATGTTTACTCTTTTACAGACCATGGCCTCCAATGGTGATATCCATTTAGGTAAAATAAAAAAATTCCTTCAGTAGTGATATCCATTTAGGTGTTTTTCTTTCTAACAAATCTTTGTACCTGGACCAAACACTATACAGTGATTTTCTGATTATATGAGTTTTAAAGCCTCTGTGGGCCTTTACTTTATCATACCATAAATATGCATGCCAACCATTAACATTATCGTAACCTTCTAAATCCAAAA